>NC_092685.1:20388476-20583592 GCF_964275005.1 Diadema setosum
TAGCGGTATAGAACCAGATAGTCATGTACATGATCACGTGGCAAGTTATACCATAATGTGGCAAATCAACCAGCAGTATGCCAACAAGAGCATGCTAAATAGCATCTTCTTTCTCCCCCCCCCCTTTTTTTTTTTCAATATCTCTCTTGTCCCTTCCCCCCTATTTTTTTATTAATGCTTTGCAGACCTCATTTGTAAACCATTCAGGCATCATGAAATGTGACTCACTCCCTTCCCCTCTCCGCCCCGTCAGGAAATTACCTTTACGCTTGGAAAGCGCCAGGAATAACATGATCTGGCAATAAAATGCTGTTGTGTGTTTAGCCTCCACCTGGAAATCTCCCGTTCCCTTTCATGATTGTATCAACTCCTACTTGCATGATGGACACACACACACACACAAAAAAAAAAGAATCATTTTTTTTTTAACATGTTCTTCTTTCAGATAGATATTTCTAGATTTTGCAGTGTACCAGTGTAAGTAGTGAGATAGATTCAGTTTGGATGATCAAGCAGTCAATTATTCTCCTTGTACACAAGGTTTTAGATATGTACCGTACTGCATGTGTAAATGAAGTGCAGGTTATGTCTACTATTTGTAAACTTTGTATTTTTACAGCAATAGTAAAGAAAGTAATAATGCAAACAGATGAGAATCACCATAGTAGGACAACAATCAAAAGATGTTTTTGCCATACAAGTTTGGGAGCGGGTTATTTGTTTGGTAGAAATTAACTCATTTCTGTTTACAGAAATATTGGGGGAGATTATTCAGACATTCATCAAAGCTATGTAACTGATTTGCTAGAGATATATGGAACCAAGGTACTTATCTGTGTAGGGCTGAAGCCAGATTGATTCAGTGAAATTTGCATACATATGAACCTGGGGTGATGGATCGACATCTGATATTAGTGCACACCCTTGAAGTTAGTACCTGCCTATCCCATTTCTATCTTTTTTCAGCTATTATCTAGCAGTTTACTTTCGATAGTCAGAAAACAATTGAAAAGGAAATGAGCCAATGTAAGAGGCCACCCTTAGTAGGAATGTGTGATTTATTTTAGGGTTGTTGTTTTATTTGTGGGGGGCATCATTGATCAAGTGTAGATTTTTTTTTTTTTTTTGGTCTACCTAGGTAAAGTTCTACTCTAAAAAAAAAACACTCTGAATTAAAATATATCATTAATGAATTTTCATGAATTTTAGTTAATCAATTTTCACATGGATTGCAGAAGCTGATTTTAATGCAGAAAATACACTCTCCAGCCCTTTCTTCCCGGAATGAGTGCAGGTGCAAAACTTTTTGAACGATTTTCAGCATGATTTAGTGACTTAAATCAACATGCGCGTGAGAAAAGAGATCTTTGCAAAGAGAGTCATAATAGAACAGTTGGACACGAGACCCAGATCATTTCTACCTCATGATTGGCTGGATTGATTGGCATAGATTGAGAGAGGAATTTTCCAAGGCATTTAGTGACTCAAGAGGTCTTTATGTTCTTCTTTGAATACTCACAGATGTGAGGTACACCTGTCTGATATTTAGGCTTGAACCATTACCAGTAAATCTGACTGTTCTCTGATTAGCTTACATGAGTAAGAGGGAAATTTTTAACTATGCTGAAGAAAAGAAATAGAAACATCAACAGTTAAAGCATCTTGACCTGAAAATGTTGTCAAACTTGAAGATATTATATCAAGGTGTTTGATAAAGCTATACCGGTAGCTTTAAAGTCATTTGACGAGTAGAAGATGCATGCATATAAAATGCAGCACTCTGACAATAAAGACACAGTCTACTTTTTAACATGGATGCATATGTTCCAGCTCTACAGTGATGTTTAACTTTCATTGGAGAAGATTCCTTGTTCAAAGAGGGGCTTGTGTTGATATTGCTATGACAAATATTATTTTATGTGCATAGCAACCAAACATTTTGGTTGTCTAAAGGAAATTTGCTTTGACTCTCAGTCAGTGGTTCATTATCTGTTGCATCAAATGGAAGTCCGTAAAAGACCTTCTGTATTCTGTCCCTCTCACAATTTTAATCCTATTCCTCCTTGAAATGCTGAAAGCAGTTTTGTGTATTTTTTCCTTAAATAAAATGATAACATTATTGATAATTCAATGTGTGGAGCTTGTAATGGTACTTTACTTGTCACAAAGGTATTTAGGTGTGGATGGCTTTTAATGGAACTTGACTTTTCACATGGTAAAGGTTTTTACATCTCCAATGATGTTGCCTTTAGCGAGCTCGTTTGGAATCTCGTATGTATATGTGTAATTTCATACTTATCTTTGACACTGCAAAGTAGTTGCATTTAATTTCAAGTTCAATCCATGTAATTTCATTCACATAGAAACACTGTCATGATATATGTTGGGGTTATGTACATACTACTAATAAATCTGTTGAACCTTTAAGAACTCTTTTAGACATTATAGCATTACAAGCAGTTATATAAAAAAAAAAAAAAAAAAAAAAAAAAAAAAACGTCTTTGAGGTTTATTAAGAGAGACTGGGTATGGGGGGATATTATGATTGCCTTGATGAGCACGAATGGTTCAACAAAATGCATACTATCAATATTGATGAGATATTCCAAGCTCAAGGCAATGAACAGACAGCTACAGTTCTATCCTCATTTTCTCTCGTGTCTAGAGTAATCAAATGGCTTTAGACAGGCTCCATACACAGTGGAGACAAGGTATCATCTGCTGTCAGCAAACATTAGTTTAAGCTCTGTCAGAGATTGAAATCAGGGGACATTAATCTTTTTCCTCCTTCCCCTCCTTTTTCTCCTCCTTTCCTACAGCGTTTGAATCATGAGTGTGACTTATGGACTTCATGTGCCATTGTTTGTCTATATCAGTGTGCATTTATTGGATGTTTGTAAGGAGACAGTATGGGTAGGAAGAAATATTTGTAGAGGAGAGACTTGAGATGGTCGTCTTCACATACAGAGCAGTGTAGAGTTTTGAAATAGAAGTATATAAGGCTGTCTTGAAAATTTCTGTAAATTTGTCATTGCAGTACCACTAATAGTCACTGGTGAGATATAAAACATTAGTTTTGTAAAAGTTTTAGCATGCAGAGATTCCTTGTTATTATGCAATGTAGTGTCAACCTGCTCACTGAAGGAAATGGGAAATTTCATACAATTCTACATTGATTTAGACCTAGTGATATATTCATGTAGGATGCAATTTGCTGAGTGAGAGTGATGCGGAGATAATATGACCCAGGTAAAGATAACACATTTTCACACGCCACACCAAACTTGTGCGCACAAAGGCAGCAATGGGCTGTTTTGTGACTTCGGGGAGTGGGGCGTGTAACCATGTAACCAGATTGAGGGAAATTTAGCAATCAGTTTCACATCTCATCACCATATCTGGAGACTCTTTTGCCCAAATCCTGACACAGTACTGTCGGAGATGCTGACTGCAGTCTATAAATCATATTGTGTGAAAAAGCTAGCAACTCAAAAACCAAGAATACCTTAATATCTACCTTAGTTAGCAGACAAAAAAAAAAAATGGATACCGCTAGCCTTCCCACAAAAATGTAACAACTCTCAACAGAGCTTGTGCAACTATTGGTTCACCAGCTTTCAAAACTACACTGTATTGGGGTTTGTTGCTGAGGAAATGTTGATCTTGAGTCACTGTGATTCGTTTGTGCATGTCAGGGGTCAGCCACAAGCCTTCCCTGATGAATTGAAAATTGGATCACCCCCTGTGGGCGTGAGGAGGGCCTGTGGAGACTGGTAATGCTGCACAGAGAGAATGCATATTAATGGCAGTCTATGAATCGTGGGTGACAGGGGATGGGGGGAGGGAGCTTGAGGTTTGGGGGATGGGAGGGGGAATTGGAATAATGGGGAATATTCCAGGTCAGATGGAACTACTCTTAAAGACCATGGATGTAGATATTCTGAATACCTCAAATTTATCACACCATTCTCATTCTTTTCTTTGAAAATATTGACCTCCATTATAATTATGTTTCAGATGGATTGTTTTAGTCTTTGGGAGACTGAGCCTGACCAGTAAACTAACTGAAAGATGAAAATTATGCGTTATTGAAAATAAATAGAATATATATATATATATGTATGTGTGTGTATGTGTTTCGGAGTGTCCCACACATCGCCTTAGTAAATGTTTTTGCATATTTTGAACACGCTGCAATAATCAAGTTCTGTGAAATTCTGCTCACATCAAGGAAAAATGCTTCAGATGTTAAAGGAATCACAAATTCATTGATAGGTGTAAACTTTTGTAGCCTTTGTCATCAGGTGTTAAGGATATCATATACATCAGAGTTTCGAGACAAATGCACCTGTTTTTGCCTCATTTTTCTTGGGTATGGTAGTTCCAAGCATAGTGGGCATAGTCCTATGCGCACATTTTTGTTCAGTGCGCTCTTAGCCATTTTACAGAGGGTGGCAGTTTTATGGCCCCTGGCGTGGTGCAGATACCTCATTATACACTTGATTCAATGTATACACACTCCTGTGTGTGTCACTTGCATCCATAATATAACTAGATAGCCACCTATTAGTTCAGCTGCTTTTTTTTTTTATGTCAAATCACCATAGCTTACAGTAAAATTTGAGAGTAAGACATGGCATTGTTTTATTATTAAAGCTATTAAAGTCAATTGTATATCAGTAATAATGAGTATTTCCTTCTTATGGATGAGAGCTTTGGGAAGGATGCAAATGGAATTGTGACCATACTGCTTCTTGGCAGAAGTCAGCCATCCAGTTTCCATATAGAGTATGTCCCATCATATGTTTGTGTGTTGTTTGTTCGTTTTTTTTTTTTTTACATGTATGTATAAATGTTGCATGTGTGTTTGTGTGCATTGAAACAATGAACTCAAGCATAAACCATCATGTTTTCACATTTATGTCTAAAATGAGTATGGGGATGAAGGTATGAAAGAATAATGAACTGCATGCCTGTCATATTTGCCAATATTATAATGTCCACACCAAAACTCCAAAAGGGGATGATTGAAGACTCTACCTAGCAACAACCAAGTGCATTCCTGCCCTAGAAACTTAATTGTGGGCACCAAGTGAATGAAATGGGTTCACTACTGAGTTGCAGGAAAAGAACATGAAGAAAATGGTCTGCTAATAGTAAATTGGACTAAATCTAAATCCTTTGCCCAGTAGGCACTCACACCATATTTGATACATGTGGGTTAGCACTGCAATTAGTGCATTACCACCAGGCCCTGCTAAGGTCAATAAGGAGCCAGGTCAACTCCAAAGTTATGGGGCCAGCTTTGAGGTACAAACCTGAGACATGACAGACTGATTAATATGAAGACTTATTGGCCCACATTCATGAAAGTGGATTAAGTCAAATCCATGGCCTAACTTTAGTCTGTGGACTGAAATAAGTCTTGAAATAGGCATACCTTGCACACTTGAGTATCAACACACTGATATTATTGGATGTCTGTTGATGTACACAGTCTGTCATGCATATTCATACAGAAGAAATTTGCATAAACCACAGACTAAATTTAAACTACCGGTACTTTCAATTTTGCTAGTGGGGCCTGACTTAAGAGTTTGTTCCAAATAGCTTGTTTATATACAAGGGAAAACAGGGATTCATATGACCTTTACAGGAAGATATAATGTCATGAATATTCATGAGCACATGCTAGTTCATGTTTGTTGGGATATTTTTAGTTTCTGTTTATCTGATGTAAACATGATCCGAGTCCCTGAGTGGGGTCAGGGAGATAGAAACATGCTTGAAATAGTAAGAAATGTATGCGAATGTCCAAATGTGTGTGGGATTAACATTTGTACGAGAGTGAAAATGAAGCTCAGAGAGGTAGCAGCATCACACAAGGTGCACTGTGACAACTAAAGCAATGAATGTATGCACATCTCACCACTTTCAGAAACCCTTTTGTGGCATTTAGAAGCTGACCAGAAAACTGGAAGGTGCCACATTCATTTGTGCACTCCAACCACCCCCTTCCAAATACAGACACCCATACATTCTCCATGAAGTTCCTTTCCTAAAAGAGAATCATTAAAGGCATGCCAAAATGACACACTTCGGCGAGACGACATAAATCTCCTAATGGCTTTCTTTTCTTCTCGCTCCTTTTCTATAGTAAAGTGACAAATTGGGCTCTTCTGCCTTTCTCTTTATACTGTGGGGAGAGAGTTAGGGGAATGGAGATGAATGAGGACAGAAGACACTCAACATTTTGTACCCTTTCTGCTGATCTTCTGTGTGGGTACTTAAAGGGATCGTATAGTTTTGGTTTAGACCTAATTTCAGGTTTCTAAAATTTTTTTGGTGAGATAATGTGAAACCTCTTATGAAATATGAAAGAGCATGTAATTCTATGAGGAATTCAATGTTTATTTGATGAAAATTGGTTTTGAAATGGCTGAGATATCCAATAAAGAGCGATTGTGGGACCCACACTTTATTACGATTGCTTTATTTTACTTTGTTTTTGGATGTTTCAGTCATTCCAAACCCAATTTTCATCAAATAAACTTTGAATTCCTCTTTAAATGGTATGCTCTGTACTATATCATAAGTGTTTTCTTGGTATCTCGCAAAAAGTTTAAAGCCCAATTCTCATCTCCACCAATACTGTGCCATCCCTTTAAAGGGAGCACCACGGGAGATGCAACAGGAGTTGGACATGACACTGTCTAGCTAGCCCAGGAGAATCTAATGTGTGCACATTGTGCCCTGCTCTCACATAATGAATTCAGGACGAAAGAGCTGTAAGACAGTGGAAGCACAGCTATGAATCTCAATCACCACATCATTTGGTTCTTAGTGTGTGTGTGTTTGTGTGTGTGTGTGTGTGCATGCTTTTTTTTTTCCACCTTGTGGCAAATGTGGATGCGATTCAGAGACGACCTGATACCGTAATGACTGTAACTGGCTTTAACTATCCCCCACCCCCTTCGCCCCCACCCCCTTCGTCCCGACCCCCTTCGCCCCCACCCCCGATCCACTGTCACTCCAGTACTGCATCATCTATATCGTTGCAATCCAAATCCGTGAGTCAAGAGCATGGAGTGTTTGTTCCACTTGAACCCATACATATCACATATCTTTACAGGGCGAGTTGCAGTGACATCAGTAATGCATGCGGCAGTGCCGTTGATAGGAGTGAATGCACAAGAGAAATACAGAGCAGGACGAGCTGTGGCAATTACAACAACAACAACAACAAAAATACCACCAAAAAAAAAAAATCATTTATATGAAGTGCATTACATAGGGCGACATGGGGTAGTCATCACAATTAACCCTTTTTGTGCCAGGGACATCGGTCAGTATGTACAACACTATGGGATTTCCTGTGCCTGTCCGTATTTTAAGCACACAGGGGGTTAAGCGGCTTCCACTCCCATCCCCCCATCCCCTCGCCCCTTTCAAATATCATCAACCACCAACTACCCCGTGAGGTCTCTAATGGTGTGGTTCACTATTCTGTGGAATGGCGTGACAAATGTGAACGTGCAAATGAACCTGTAGTAATACTGCCCTTCCTGTGGCCTGCAATATTACTTAATTGCATTTTCCAAAATTAGCAAAAGACTGATGTCCTTGATGCTCTCCACCATCAGGTCTGTATGTACTGACATACTGGGGTCTACTGCTGGGAGGTCGTATCTGATAAAGCCATCCCTTGTTGACAAAGAGAAAGCAATATATTGTTACCCAAAGGAGAGAGAGAGAGGAAAAAAAAAATGTCTTTTGTTTACTCGGCTGATTAAGAGTGGCTTGCTGGCTGTCTGTTCCTGGGCATTTATCGAATTAGACATGTTTCCAATTATGGTCAGTCTTTATGTTGATCTGCCGTGCATGTGCATATTATATGTATAGTTGTCCAAGATGGTAGAATTGTGTGTTGATGCTCTTTTAATACAAATGCCTACCCACCTTCAAATCTCTTTCCCCTTTCTTCTCATAGCTGCATTTCTCTTTGCTAATCTTATTGGTATTAGGAACTATCTATGGCTCTCTTCCTAATTAGCCTCTCTCCAAGGATTCTCTCTTTTTTCCTGATGATGTCGGTGGTTTGGCAATGATCTTGACTGCAATTAATCATCCCTTTAAAGGGATCGTATAGCTTTGGTTGAGACCTAACTTATCTTTTCTAACATTTTTTTGGTGAGATAATGAAAAACCTTCTTATGAAACATGAAAGAGCATATAATTCCAAGAGGAATTCAATGTGTATTTGATGAAAATTGGTTTCGAAATGGCCGAGATATCCAAAACAGAGCAGTTGTAATAAAAGGTGGGACCCACCTTTTATTACGATTGCTTTGTTTTACTTTGTTTTTGGATGTCTCGGTCATTCCAAAACCAACTGTCCGCAAATAAACTTTGAAATCCTCTAGAATGGTATGTTGATTTCATAAGTGGTTTCTTGGTATCTCGCAAAAAGTTCAAAGCCCAATCCTTATCTCTACCAAATACTATACTATCCCTTTAATCCTCCCAGGGAGCAGAGGTCAAGTCCTGGCTAGCCTGTCGCGGTGTTACAAATCAATAATTTTCATGCATACATCGTGTTTATTATTATTTTTTTTTTTTTTTTGTCCCAGTGTTCAGCTGGGGTTGCTAAGGAGTCCCTGAGTGCGAGAAGGCAATAATCCTGTGATTTTCTGCCCCTCAGCAGCACCCCACCCCACCCCACTCAATCTCCTTTTCACCATCACTGGATGATGGAAAATTATGAGTGTGGTATGCTAATACAGATTGCAGCTATCTATTAACTGCATTTCTGCGGTCAGTGGAGGTATATATCACATTGCACTGCCAAAGGTGAAAAGGCAAGGAACTTGTATGTGATTAATCTAGAAATAATCTGCATTTAAATCTTTTGGTCCTAATAGTGACATGTTTGGTAGAACGTCAATATGATATTAAGTTTGTGCTCCTAAGAGGGTTATTTTACAAGTGAGTCATTACTGTCAAGTTTACAATGCTTAGACTTTAGGAGAATGGAGGGAATGAATTGTTACCTCATACAACAGGTGTATGCATCATATCAATTACTTTCCACAGTATTACTTGGATGGATGACATTTCATCAGGGTGCTACATACCACCACTTGCCTGGTCAGGCAAGCAGATTTTGAAATTATTGCAGAACACTTGCCCGAACATGACTTCTACTTGCCCAAAAACAAAGTCCAAAAATATAACAAAATGATGTAAGAAAATCACTTGTATGTCAAGGGCTTAATAAAAAGCAATCATTTGAATAAACAGCGCACATTGATTCGCCTAAATGCGTTGAAGTAACAAACTTGGTTCGATCAGTGTTGGTGTTGCATTGCAGTGTGGTTTCTTTACGTAAGTGTTGGAAATTTGCTGAAATGAAATAAAAGTGTGTTGCATCACTAAACAATCATTGTCTTTAGGCTTCTGTATGGTTGACTTTGTGGGTTTACTGGAAGGGGGTAGGGAGGGAGTGAAAAAAGATGTGGCTTCGAAACTTTTTGCTTGCCCAATTCGAGATAACATTTTTTGATTTTCACTTGCCATGAGCAGTCAGGCAAGCACTTTATGCAGCACCTTGTCCATCCATGCTTTGTTTAGAGCCCAAACTCTCTCTCACTCCTTTGTCTGTTTTTATCTCCCCTTTCTCTCTTTCTCTCTCTCTTTCTCTCATGCCCTCTGCTCTCACTTTTTCACTAGTGTCTGGGATGTCTCTTCATTGTTATTGTGTGTTTTCTTTATTCTGCATTTTATCCTGTATCCCTCAAAATATGTCATATTTCTACTTTTATCTATCTCATTTTTTTCTGCATACCATTTGATCTCTCCCCCCCCCCCTCTCTCTCTCTATCTATCTATCTATCTTTTTTTTTCTTTCTGACACTTTGTATTCTTTCCTTTTATCGCCAGTTCTGTTGGTTTTCTAGCCTCCAGATTAATTGCATTCCAGATGAAATTCACACAGTTGGTAAATGTAGAAGGGCACTTTGTGATAGAGTCTGCCACTGAAATGTGATTTAGAGCCAAGGGGATATCACCACCCTCTGCCCGCACGTGTACGGAATTATCTTGGAGCAGATGTTTTGGACTTTTTAGCATGTGTATTTTAAGAGGTGTACCACTTTGCGGTTGAGAACACCAGGTTCAACTGAATATTTAGTGAAAATAATAGCCTTACAGCTGAATGCAGCTGCATGAAACCTTTAAAGGTGCAATTAATCTAGCATGGTTGAAAATTATGATTCTTTTTTTTTTATTCATATTTTATCAAAGGTTTGAAGACAGGGAACATTACTGAATACTTGATATTGATGGTCATAAGGATTATAAATCTTATAGTGGTTTCGAACAAAGAAAACATTTCAACACATGACCTACACTTTCAGCCAACTTCCATTACACCTTCAGCCCAAATTATTTGTTTAATCCATAGAAAGCACAATCTAGAGCGGGATGTATTAAATTTTATTACTCGTTCCGGTTTTCATCCATGCTGTAGTCAGCTTTGTACCCTCCTACATGGCACATTCAGAAATCAGGACCACTTTTACCTCCTTTGCCTGCTATAAGTCCCTTATACTCCTCTTAAAAGTAAGGGGGAAAAAAAACTAAAAGCCTTCAACATCGAAAAAAGACTCACTGTATACTCCCAAAGTAATACAATTACAAAGTTATATTGGTGGGCATGTTGGGATGGATGGGATGGGTGATCAGATACATGTCCAATGTAAAATGATAGTGTTATAGTCCTGCTGACATGGCGATTCAACTTCTTGGTGCTCCTAGATGTTGACCACTACCCCCACCCCCACCCCTGTGGTAAGGTCCATGTGTCACCTACCCTGTCTGTCTACATACTTCTTTATTTGTTCACTGCAAGTCCTCCTGTTATGATAATTGTAGATTATGTGTTTTATCAATTTCATGGTATGTGCTAGGTGTGGTGTGCAGTAATCCTTGAACAACACTACATGTACTTTGGATGCAGGCAGACTTCTACCAGGAAAGATTATGACTTCTGATATTGATTCTCTCCCAATCAAATGCAATGTCTTGATAACGAGAATTTCATTGGAATTCTAGAAATTCATTTCAATTTTTTTTTTCTTTCTTTCTTTCTCATTACTGTCCAAATATTACCCTGCCCTGGGAGAGGCATGGTCATTCCAATTTTTGCTGGCCCTCAGAAACAAAACAAATTGATTATTTTCTTTCCTTTTTTCACTGTGAAGGCACAAGGGCCAGTTAGATGCATCAAAATATGGAAGGTGACAGATAAATGCTGGGGCTGGAATGGACCTTTGTGTATGAAATAATTATTAGTTATTTTCTCAAATTCTTGTTTATTTTTTCAAAACACTAGTATGTAGGCCTTGAATTTATACCAGCAAGCTATAGTCCCCACATTGTGATGAATATATGCATCTTCAGACATTGTAGGAATATTTGTTGTGTATTACACTATATAGGTAATTCATGTATTTTATAACTGTATTACATTTTTTTTTTAAGACAACAGCAATGGCAATAAAAAAAAACAATTTGAAGAGAGATATGCTGGTACTCTTGTGTTTTTGGGTGTGTGTTTTTTTGTTTTTGTTTTTTTTTTTTTGTAAGAAATGTTGAAATCATGAAAGATGAGCAGCCTCCTTAGATTTTTTTTTTTTTTTTTTTACCAAAGTGGCGAGTGTTGACCTTTTCCATGTTAAGCTATGGTGGAGAGGGGAAAAAAAGGAATAACTGATGGAGCCAATGGATCAAGTTTCCCATCAATCTTTCAAATTAGACATTCTTGTACCATCTTGAGGCAAGCTGCAGATAATGGAAAAAAAAAATGTGTGTGATTTGTTTTGAGTGAACCGTGGGGGCATTTTATGTGCAATGTTTGATTGGGTTCAGCCATGAAGCTAATGTTGCACTTGTGAAGTGCATTTTACTTTCTCTTCATTTTTTTTTCTCTCTCCACCCCAGTTTCTTTCCAGTTTCCCTTATTTTTGACCTGTTGAGGATGGTTTGATTTTGCTACAACACACATTTCCCATAGACGCTTTGCCGAAGTATACTCGGGACTCGTCCTCAACAGGTTAATGCTGCAGACATTTTTATTTCTCTCTTGGTCATTCATATTTTCATTATATTCATTTTTAGCCTCTGACAGTAAATCAACTAATTGGGTGCTCCATGCAGTATTGTGTACATTGAAACAAAGGCTTTTACAGAGCAGAGACTGACATGGTATTTCATTCCTCATACTCTGTTAAGCACTAGGAGGAAATTAAAGCAGAATATGTTTCTTGAAATCAACTTGATATGACATTTGCGTTTTTGGCAGGATGCAGTGTGTCTGTCATCTATTTAAAAAAAAGAAAGCAGTATGTTTTCATCTCCTTAATAACTTCATTATTCTGACATGATATTTCAAAATTATCTTATTTCACATTCATTTTTTATTAATATTATATAGGAGGAAATTAATGCAGAATATGATTCTTGAAATTAACTTGATAAGACATTTGCGTTTTTGGCAGGATGCAGTATGATTGTCATCTATTCCAAAAAAGAAAATAGTATGTCTTCATCTCCTGAGTAACTCCATCCTTCTGACACACACCCAGTCATACACACACGCACAGATGCACACACATACACACACACACACACACACACACACACACACACACACACACACACACTTAAAGCCACAACAGTACTTGGAACTCTAAACATCAACCTGAGCCTACCTAAACACTGGGGACTCAACAGTTTCTAATTAACAAAAGTCACTTGTCCTGATATTAATTTCTGTGAGCAGAATATCATTGTTGACATTCTCCATTCTCCACAGAATTCTGACAGTCTCGCTTTACTTTCGAGATGGAATAGAAGTAATATGCTTTGACAGAAAATGATGAGCTCACTGCTTTATGAGAGATGGGCTTCACTGCCTGATGCCTTGTGATTCCAAAGTTGGTACACGAACCACCTGTCCAGCTCTCGGGTATCTAGAAATATCAAGACTGCAAGAATGTTGACTCGTTCATCATACAAATTCAGAGTGTATGACTTCTTTGTGTTACATAATGTGACTGAAACTACGCTTTAGTTCTTTTACAGAGCTACTTTATAATGGTAGAGTGGCCAAATGATTATGATTATCTGATAGTTGTTTATCAGTAATCAATACTGAAAACAATAACCATTTGAGAATCATGCAGCCTTTGTCGAAGGGGGACTGCTTTTTGATTCATTTGACACTTTAATTCCTTGGGAGATGGCATTGCCATTTTGATATGCGTGATAATCAGTCCAGGGGTCCGTTTTATGAAATCATCACATAAAAGTCTTTACATAAATTTCAGAATGGTCGAAGTCACTCATATGTAGCTATGAGGAGACTTTCAAAGAGAAGTTAAATCCATTTTGTAAAGTCTCTCATAAGACTTTCATGAAATGCACCCCAGATGTGCACCTAAATTTTGCCTTCAACAAGAACTGGGGGTCAATAGGATCTGCAAAGTTACATCAAGTTCAAAAAAAAATTGCTTAAGCCAATAGCAATATAATATAGTTGCCAAGTCTCCCCGATTCCACTTAAGGCTTTGTGGAAACTCAAATGTTTCTTTCCTGTCATAACAAAAAAAAAATGTACAACCCTCCCCGATTTGATGATTAATATCACATGTAAACCAGAAATGTTCATCTGCAGAAAATAAATTGTGAAGTTTGCAAAGTGCTAAGATTATTGAAAGCGAAATGCACGTGAAAGGTTTTGACTACACGATGCACCGAGTGCCAGCGGCAGTTCGCGAAAGTTTCACGGCATTGAGATGGATGCGACGCACAAGTGTCTCCCTGGCCGCTCATTGTGACCTCCCTGATCTGGTGTGTGAATGTTGACGACCCTGCGATATGCAGCGTTGCATGGACTACCCATTGAGGTCCACCGCTGCATCTGTGGATGCTTCAATATAAAAGTCATTCATAATGATCCACTGGCCGCAATCCATGGCTCTCAAAGCTGGATATATGGAGGAAATCCAAGAGCCAGAGAAATATGGGGGCTTCAGTTTGTAGAGTTGTATTTTGAAATGAATCTGTTTCTCTCCAGCTTCTCTTTGCTCCTCTCTCCCTCTCCCTTTCCCTTCCCCCTCCTCTCCCCCTCTCTCTCTCTCTCCGTCTCTCTCTCTCTCTCTCTCTACCTACCTACCTCTTTTGATTTGTCTCTCATTTTCTCCCACAATTTGATATTGGGATACTTTGAATCTTGGTGAGCCAGTTTTTATTTTGTCAGGGCTCAACACTATGATTAGGTTGTCACTCTCACTCACTGTCTCCCCTTCTCTTTATCTCTCCCTCTCCCTCTCTTTCTTTCTTTCTCTTTTTTTTTTTTTTCACTCTTCTTCCTTCTCCCCCCTCCACACTTGTCCTCTCCCCCCATCTCTCTGCCCTGTGCTGGATATTGGAAATAGAGAATGTCTGAGATATTTAGGGTGATAAGTTTTGGGATGTGTCTGTCCCGACAGATTTGAACTCTGTGCGAGATGAAGTTTGCAATCATAGGACATGCAGTCAGTCCTTGTTTTGCTGCTGCTGTTGTTGTTGTACTCCCTTAAGAAGTCAGAGAGGCCCAAAATGAAAGTGTAGCTCTCTCCAAGTGGGGGGATTTGAAGAGTATTCACAGGGAACCTCTTTAATTAAAGACCTCCCAATCTGTAGAACTATACTAAAAATACTGTACATGATATAATTTAATCTACTCTTCTTGATATTGTTCTCATCTAGACCCTTCAACTCAAGACTCCTATGTTTAATAATTGAGCCATTCAAAAACTTTTTAAATCTGAACATTATTTCAGAAAATGTGCACAATATAACAGGGCTACGCACTTACCCATTTTTTGTTCTACTAGTCCAACCTGTCAGACCAGTAGGTACCCAGTTTGTAAACTTTTTACAGGTCCATTCCTAAAAGGGTTACTGGTCCAACCGTCGGACCAGTGTCAGTGTGCAGCGCTGGATATGACATCTTGTAACTCATCGAAATGAAGACCTCCCCTCTCAAAATGTCAGATACTGATGAACGTGTAATTGATTAATCCTTTGATATACATTAGCAGAACTGTTCTGCAACGTTTTTCAACTGATTTTTTCATATCAGCCAAAAATCGTTGCTTGAAAGTGGTTGGGCTGTGAGCCGACAAGAGCTGTTCCCCGTCGAACACAGGATCGACATACCCGTTGAGAAATGCAGGGCATTGAGAGCGAGCAGGAAAGCACGTGGAAAACATCTCGACGAGCCTTGTCCCATGTTGACTACACGTGTCACTGCACGGGCAATCCCACATCCCCCTTTAATTCAGCCACTTAAGAATGACATTTGTGGCCCATTAGTCACTGAATCCCAGCTGAATTCCTGTTTCTCTCAAGTCCTCTACTAACACTTATTGCTGCCAAAAAGGGGAGGGGGTGAATACTCTGAAAGGGCAAATAGCCATGGAAAAATATGATACATGCAAAAAAAAGACAAGAAAGATGATAAAAATCCTCCTGGAAGCAACCCTTGGGGACTTAGAATATGAGAGTAACACGGTTGGACTAACAAAGTGAAATATGCTGACATGACCACGAGGCACGAGTAAAGGCATGGAGAAAACTTGAGTAGTAAGGATTTCTGTACTTATGTAGTTTGCAGTGCATGAAAAAAGGGGAAAAGTCTTCTTTTTTTCTCTAAAACTGCAATAAAACAAGACTGAGAAGTGAGTAAGAGAGGAGAAGAGTGAAGTGAGGAGGTAAGAAGAGAAAAAAAAGCATCAAACAGTATTAAGTGGGAGGGGACATGAGAAGATAGAGGCCAAGTGTGAGGAGAAACGAGATGTGAGGTCAAATTGGTCTGAAAGAAATTAGATGAACAGATAAAATGAAAAGAAAAAGGTTGACATGCTGGTTCTAAAGGGGAAGGAAGAGGTATCCATTTACTCAGAATGAGAGAATTAGGGGATTTATTTTTTTTTTTTTAATCCAGTAAAACTTGTCTATAGCGGCCACCCAAGAAAGAAGAAAAAGTGGCCATATAGGGTCTTTAACGTGGCTTTCCTCTTGGGGGAATTTTCATTAGTGGCTGTATGTGGCAGGTGGCCACTATAGACAGGTGGTCTTTGGGCAGGTTTGACTGAACATATCAGAGTAAAACTACAGGATAAGATATGTTGTATGATTCACGTTTGCTGATGCAATCGTGGATGGTGCTTTGTGTTTTAATGCATGCCAGTTTTTATACCCCCGCCAAACGAAGTTTGAAGGGGGTATATAGGAATCAGCGGACGGTCGGGCGGGCGGTCGGTCGTTTGGGCGGTCGGGCGGGCGGTCGGGCGGTCGGTCCGTTGCAAATCTTGCGTCGCGAACTACTTCATCAGTTTTCAACCGATTCCCATAAAACTTGGCACAGATGTGTGCCTTGGGTTGTAGATGTGCAAGACGTATTTTTTGACAGTACCCAAAAATACGTTGCCATGGTAACGGCATATTATGGGCAAAAATGGGTACAAATCTTGCGTCGCGAACTACTTCCTCAGTTTTGAACCGATTCCCATAAAACGTGGCACAGATGTGTGCCTTGGGTTGTAGATGTGCAAGACGTATTTTTTTACAGTATCCAAAAGTACGTTGCCATGGTAACGGCATATTATGGGCAAAAATGGGTACAAATCTTGCGTCGCGAACTACTTCCTCAGTTTTCAACCGATTCCCATAAAACTTGGCACAGATGTGTGCCTTGGCTTGTAGATGTGCAAGACGTATTTTTTGACAGTACCCAAAAGTACGTTGCCATGGTAACGGCATATTATGGGCAAAAATGGGTACAAATCTTGCGTCGCGAACTCCTCCCACAGTTTTTGATCAATTTTTATGAAATTAGGTACAGATGTTCATCTGAATATGTTAATGTGCAAGACACATATTTCCGCAGTGGCAAAAAGTGCGTTGCCATGGTAACGGCATGTTATTGGTAAAATATAGGGCAAAATGCTTCATGGCAAAACTGCTTCATCAGTGTTCTTCCAATTCTCATGGAATTCATATTGAATGTTTGTCTTAGGATATAGGTCAGCATGACACATTTCTTGACAGTGACAAAAAGTATGTTGCCATGGTAACAGCTCACATATTATGAGCCAAAATGATGGAAAATTTTGTGTTGCAAACTACTTCCTCAGTTTTTGCCCAATTTCCATGAAACTTGGTACAGATGTGTGCCTTTGGTTGTAGATGTGCAAGACGCATTTTTCGACAGTACCTGAAAGTACGTTGCCATGGTAACGGCATATTAATGGCAGAAGATCAAGGAAAGATCTTGCGGATTTAACTACTTCCTCAGTTTTTTGACCAAAGCTTATCAAATGTTGTTTTGACCAAAGCTTATGAAATGTTGTTTGGCGGGGGTATAACCACAGCGACATTTCTAGTTGCAAATGTAAAGCATCCAGGCTGACATCCTTGACTTCCTGGTGGTGAAAAGTCATTCCATTTTCATGGACTTCACTCATTTGCTTGAGATGAGATTGAGCTCTCTGTGATATCTCATTATGATACACCTTGAGATGTGGTGCAATTGTTCCGTGGTGTAATTGTTCTGTGACCTCCAACTGTTGGTTCCTCAAAGAGTCTACCACAAATTGAATTCTGCAAGTCCCCAGATCTTCAGGCATGTAAGATTCCATGATCAGAAGGACTGAAGCAGGTGTATAAGATATTCTGTGGTCTTGCAAATGAGCAGCAACTGGTACAGTGGCACACAAAGTGTGTATTAAGTGTAGATTAGAATTCTAAATATGACATCCATTTATTTTGTTGTGAACCTTAAATAGATATGGTGCATAGAGTTGAAGTGGATGAGAGAAAAAAAAAATACATTGCAGTGAAACTTTTTGATAACGCTGAAGTTGAAATGGGCAGCAACAAAGTACTTGTCAAAGATCAGCACGTTTCGTGTTGAACGATTTGGTGCTTGTTTGTATCATATATATGTAGAACGTTGTAATTTAAGATGTTAAAAAAAAATCAACTACAACAAAATGGCTGAATTGTTATCAAAGTGATGTGTAATCTGGCAGGCTGGTGGTGAAAAGTCATTACAAAAGGTCGGGCAAAGGGGAATTAAGTCTCACTGCCAGGAAGGTGCGTGGGTGACATGCATTCATGCCAGCTTATATTTTCCTCTAGCTTTTGTGGAAAGGCTTCTTTTTTTTTTCCCAAGGCCATTATATGCCACAAGAAATTTCCATTCTTATGGCATGGTTGGTAAGTCCTTGATGTCAGATTTGTATTCAAGCACCAGGGTGTACTTTGGAGTGCCAGCTCTGGGATTTTCTCCCATTACGGCTGAAAGCGAACTGGAAAGGAGGCCCGTGCACTGTGAGATGGCCTAATCAATTATGCAGGTCACAATATATGGACATGATTAGGGATTTGATCCCATTTAATAACCTTTTTTTCATTTGTATCTCGTTTCCCCTCTATTCCCACAGGACTTTGTGCCAGAGGTATTGCAAGAGGATGCCGAAGCCGGTGAGGGTCAGGGCATGGGTCACACTGGGGTCAGAGGTCAGCACCATGCCTATGGAACCATGGACTCGGGCAATGAGCACATCTCCTACCAGCCTCCGGCCGACACCGAGTCCTCTGAACAAGAATAGGCTTGAACAGGCCCTGCTAGCTTCCATCCACTGTGTATATCAGCATGCTAGGTACAATGAACGGCTCTTACTTTTCCAGTGGTGTAGCAACCCTAGAGCTTGTATAGAAACTATTCAAACGGTATTCTTCTTTGGTAGCCTCTTTCCATTTTGTTGTCATTCTTAAATAAGTGATAACCTGTGAATGCAAAAGTCTGCAAGGAAGATGTGGGTTAATGAAGTGAGAACAACCAAAAATCATACACATGATATTCACATCAAGTGCATATTGGCAAGTGCCCTTGCTCCAAATTGGTGATAGGATTATTTCTGCTGGAGGTGATGAGAAATGAGGATTATATTTATGGGAGGTAACAAGAAATGGGCTTGGGAATAAAATTAAAAAAAAAATAAAAAAAAAAACAGGTGAACTTGCTGCATTGGCAGTTGGCCAGCTGGGAAGAAATGGTTATTTCAGTGTCTAGTGCGTCGAGTTGTCATCTTGAGAAGATGTGAACACCTACCCAGATTATGATTGCTGTGATTATCTGTCCAAGAAGGAGCCAAAGGGCAAAAATTTAATGACTGGGATACAAGGGTCATGTTGTTCTAGTCACAAACAATGAGCCTTTAATTGGACTGGCTGACTAAGAGACAAGCTTAGCCTCCAGTTTTAGATGAACACCATGAAAAAAACCTGGCTAGTGATGTGCAAAGAGTCCAGAGCTGTCCAAATAGTCCTAAAAAAGTCTTGAAAAAACCAACAATTTGACAGGGCCCATTTCAGCTGAAATAGAATGTACCCATATCTTGGAAGCTGTAGTATATTCAGGCATATTCATGTTTTTCTGAGTTATTCTTTGGATGATCATAAGATTAGTATGACTTTGTTATATTAGTATGCAAAAATGATGTCACACCGTATATGGGTTGTTGTATGTGGACGATATGGTAAAGAAATATGGAAATTATGATGTATTTTAATCAGGAAAACACATGTAGAAATGACCGTGCAATGTTTACCTGTCAATGAATATCAGAGCCATATTTTGTGTCAGTATAAAGACTTCATAGATGAATATTTGTGTATCATTGTATATCATATATAGAACTATAAAAAGCTATAATATCTAATCATTCACAAGTCTACATTACCATAGGCTAATACTATATTGATATTAGTTTTGACGAATGAGCTGATATAATATGAAGCCCATATACACAATATTACCAATGCTTTCTGTTCTGTCTTATTTATTATCATTTAAAGGAATTATATGACTTTATTTAGATGTGATGGTAAATCATTAGATGTAAGTATACATAATGATTCTTTGCTCAGTGATTCTTACAGCAATGACTTTATCATAGTTTTCTAGTGTTAAATCCTTTCTTGAAACAACTGTCAAAAGAAAAAGGCATTTATATCAACACTTAGGTAAATACCATTACACCAAAGATATTCACTGCAGGTAATGGAAAAGACTCTTGTTACATTTCCCATCAGTAATGTAGTCTTGTCTACTTATTTGTATTCACTGAAGAAATTCAGTTCATGTTAATCTGAAGCAAAAGCTAGTGGGGAGGATTTGAATATAATATTGTACATGGCATACCTCAGTTATTGTTCCATAGTACTCCTGTTTTACTCCTTTCAAAAGTAAAAGACTAGCTCACTTAATTGCATCCTGTTGTAAGGGATATCTTAGAAATATCAGCAATGTAAACTGTTGATGCAGTCACCAATCAGGTGCTGTCTGTCTATACTGGTTGCCATGGTAATTGTAGTTGCTATGAGTTACGTGGTTGTTTAAAAGTCTCAAGTGAAAATGACCTTGATTGAGTTCCAGCTCTCAGACGATAAGAAGAAAGAGAACTTTTGTTCATCATCTGACACTATACTTGTCGTAGTCCTCTGCTAGACCAATTGGATGCTGACAGCAATCTGCAGGCACATGCCACATCTGTTAGAAGAGAAATGTGTACTGTGATCTGTTAAGCTGATAGTTGCGCCAACCCCAATAAGAAGTGACAAGCAGAGATTGCGTGTGTCCCTGCTTTACAGCAGTCTGAACAACATGTCAGGAAGTAATTTATTTTGTCGGAGAGATTATAGTCCGCGGCTTTCACTCGCAAAGTCTCAGTGAAGCAAGCGTACTTGGCAGGCCCACAAAATCCGCTTTCCTGTGTTGGCGGTGAATAGAAGGTGAGCAAAGTTAAAATTGAAGGCTGTCAGTGAGTTTGCCACAGGGAAATTAGTGCGACTGACAGGATATGTAATATATAGCCCCTTTGACACATTCTCATTCATCTCACCGTCTTTTGTGATTTGGCTAGATCTAATGAGCAGGCAGGAAAAGGGGAACCTGCGAATGTTTCACCATGACAAGTCATTGCTTGATTTCTTTTTGTGTGTGTGTGCGGTTTTTTTTTTTTTCTAAATGTGTGTATGTGTGTGAGTGTGCATACATTTGTGTCTGTATGTTCAATCGTGCATTGTCAACTGTAAAGTAACATAGCCATGCCTTCCTAAAAGGTTTTATTACTTTTCTGATTCATTTTCCCAAAGAAATACTAGTTCTCTCTTATGTAAATACATCAGGACGTGGCATGCTATATTGAGAGCAGTGAGATGTACTCCTGCTGTGCCATTCTCAGTTGGTTTTTTTCTGGGACTCGTTTGCTGTCAGACTAACCAACCAACCAGCAAACAAGCCAAACAGACGCAACCACACAGATATGACAAACAATGAATTACGGGTGTCTGACACTCGAATTTCACAGGCAAATGTCACCTGGCCTGACCCCAGCCAGCCAGTTTTCTTTTTTCTTTTCTTTTTTTCCCCCTCAATAGCAGGCGTATAATTTATGGCCCCATTTCACGCCATCCTGGGTTGCCCAACTGGGTCAGACTGTATCGCGTTTCTGGCGAGAAAACACCCCTCACAGGTCGGTAGTGAAGGAGTGGTGAGATGCTTTATTACATGTTGCGTTAGAGATGCAATTGGCTGAATTCCCAAGGGTGTGTGCCGCGGGCATGCAGCAAAGAAGAGAAATACAAATATGCATTGATGATGTTAGTATAGTGTCTAGCCCAAGGATGTGTTTTCCAGTACTATGTTCTTCCTCACTGTGTATGTTCCATCTTACTTGCAAAGCATTTTTTTTTTTTTTTACTTTTTTCATGCCCGAAGAGCACATAGAAGTTGCTTTTAATCTTAACCTGTTGTTATTAAGTGTACATAGCAAAAGAACAGAATGTTATGTTGATCAGTTGTGTATATTCCTGTGTGATTACATGCTGTATGTCTCGTGTGATCCAAATTCCTGGTCTTTGAAGGTTTTAAGGTTTTATTTGGCGTAACCCTGTTATCTTAAGTGACTTAGATGGAGATTATTGCGCCAAACCTAGACTGCTCTTGTATCATATACTGTAAAACCAGAAATATTCGTGGCACGAAACTTTTGCAAATTGGAGCTGACAGCTTTTTCCTCGGCATGAAACTTTTGTGAATCGCCCCCTGGCATTCAGTGCTTAGCGGAGACAAATATTTTTGTATGCATTTTACTTTCGCAAACCTTGGCTCCCTGCGAAATATGCGAAAGTTTCATGCATGCAAAAATGTATGGTTTTAGAGTAATGTGTAGCACCCCTCGTATAGCTGTACACTTCATATTACTGTAAAAGTGGATATTTTCGCGCAACTAATTTTTTCGCGCTTGGCTGGGTAAGAAGAGTTTCGCATGTTTTTAATTCCGCGGAATCAAGACGTCAACTACTGGAACATATGGCATGCAAAAATATTCGCGTGCGTTTATTTTCGCACTAGCTTCTGGTTGCGCGAAATGCGCGAAAATTTCAACACCGCGAAAATTTCCACTTTTACAGTATGTGTCTGGTCCCTCTTCTTGGAACGATTTTGTCACTTGTAGATTCATGGAGAAATAGGTTTGCGTGTGATTCGTAGAGAAAGAGATGAAGTACTGGTATTCTGAGTCTCAGTCCAGTCAATGATAGAATGACATGGGCTGTCCTTGATGCGTTTTGCCAGCATTGATTGCGTGTGGTGTTGGCTGGTGCAATATTTTCTATGGGAAGGTAGAATATTTTGATGCAACCCCAAAAATAACGGCTGGCCGATGTCATCTTGTTGGAACTCTCTCTGTGTCCCATCATATTAGATGCTTCCTCCTTCCCACCCCCCCCCCCCCCCAAAAAAAAAAAAAAGAAGAATTGAATGGAAAGGCTATATCTGGTATTATCAGCTTTGTAGAATTTTTCTGTGGAGCAGCAAAGTGTAAAAAATATAATGATGGTGGAAGTGATCCATTGAATTTACTTTTAAGTTTCAGAATCTTTTTCTGATATAGTCCTCCTTCTCTCTATCATGTTTCAACATTTAAATTTGCATGCAATAAACGTTCCAATGCCGGGAAACTAAGCTTACCCTGTAAGTTTCTTTCCGTGTGCACACATTTATTTAAGGCTAATATTAGAGCACAGACAATTTCAGTTTTGTTTGTATTTTTTTTCATTGACATTTCTCAATGTAATCAATGGATAACAGAATATTCTGCTATTTGCATAATAGGTATGTATTTTGATAGTCTGTATAGTTGTCATTTTGTTTACCAATACATGTGCTATGTCTAATGTTATTGTATTTGTCATTGCTCATATTTTAGAGAAAAAGAAAATCAATGCATTCCAAGCAAAACATCTGTGCAATTGAAGATTTCATCTTTTTAAATATGACCCTTTATCAGAGGTGTATGATTGAATGGCAGTTGAAATTTAGAATTTCTAGTGCAAAATGGACTTCGTACCATACCTTTTTATTCTAGAACACATTCTGTGCAGAGGAATGTGTTGATGAAAAAATTGAGCATGATGCCAGGTGTATTGAAAGGAAAGGAAACCTGTGTTTTCCCTCATGCGCATTTGTTTTTTTTTACCAAATCTTCCATATTTCATTACAACAGTGCTTAGGCTCCAAACAGCACTATAGTTTGTTTTGTTTTTTTTAATTTATGACAGCAAAGCAAAAAAAAAAAAAAAAATTATCGACGGAAGAGCAACAGGTGCAGATTATGGTCCTGCACTAGTGCAGTGGTAGATGATCATCTTGTAGTCATGTCACAGGTCCACTGCCTAAAAAAAAACAGTCACAAACTCCAAAAGTACTTAACACACACAAACACACACACACACACATACACACACAAATTTATGTATATATATATATATATATATATAGTTGTGTGTGTGTGTGTGTGTGTGTGTGTGTAAATTGTTCAACATGAATACTGGTCAATGATTGGTCATCATGCTATCACGTGACTTATGCAATGAGGATTGAAATTGTTATATTGCTAGCAGTGAAGTCACTTCAGGTAATGTGATTCCAGGTAATATGATTTCAGATAATATGATTTGACTGGCTGCTGACGGGACGTTTAATACATAGCTTTACAATCATCCAAACTGGCGTGACTCCATGCTAGAATGAAATGGTGTGTATCTACACTGTATGTCAACAACAAAATATAACAATTTTTTGTCTAGTCTATTATAGTAATATAACTCTTCACAGTCCCTTGGAAGTTATATTTTTCAATACAAGGCTTAGTTTTCACTCGGCACCGCACACTTTTGGAAAATATAATCTCTTGGAAAAAATAATTATCATAACTCCCACAAGGATGTCATGTGTTATATTACACCTTTAAAAAGGCAATATCTGAATATTATATTCACATGTTAAGAGAGCAGGTGGCTTTAAAGGAACATGATGAAATGTTTGTTATATTTCCCTGTAAAGGCTGCTTCCTGCCATCCTTGCACTGCTCGGGGGGCAGGTGGGAAAGATCAGAGTACAGCCTGGTGTATCTTCCACAACCTTTTATGCAGATTTGTAGACATTGCTTGAGCAGCCACACAACATTGAATTAGGACAATGGTGTAAAGTATAGTGGAATTTGTTAGCCAGAATTGTGCAGGTTGCTTCTAGATCAGCAGTCAGATTTTACGTCATGTTGTCATTGGAAGTCTCCATTCGGATGCTTGTATTGTGTCAGCACTGTGTAGGTTAAAGCTCTCTCCAGGTAATGTCTTGTGATCGATTCTCCAGCGAACTGAATTGTTCTTATTTTTTTGTGCAATATCTGTGATATTGTGTGTCACAAGGGAGTGGAAAAATTGACCTAAAAGTATTTGAGTTCTTATGATATTTATGTGTGTACATATGTTAGGAGCAATGACTCGTGTTCATGGGTACTCAGTTTGGTTTAGTTTTAAGTTGTGTTTTTTTTATATTATTCTTGATTAAGCTTTGCTGTAAAGTGATATATCATACCTCAGTGTTATTAGAAATGTACCGTATATTATGTACTTGCCAAAGTTTGTTGGATCATGTAACAAATGTATTCAGTATCAAAGTGTATGCTGTGAGGTAAGGCAATATAGGTATTGGTTATATCAACAGTGCAAGTTTGTTTATAAGATGTTTGTGTAGAAACAAGTATTAGACCATATTGTGTAGAAGAAATCTTGGCAAGCCATGATATGTTTATGCAAACTGAGTTCGCATTTCTGTTGATCCTGGTTTCAGCAGACTGCTATTCTCAATAAATGATGTCTGTTTGTTGAAGCAGAAGTCTCAGAGTTTGGCATATTAATATGATGTATGTGTGCTTCTGTGTGATTACTTGAAACCAGGAAAGAAGAAATTACAAGACGGATGATTAACTTCAAATCCTGTGAGGCTTACTGTCCAAAAATGCCTCTACACATGCACACACTCATTTATATGGTCAACATGAATACTTGTGGTCGATTGGTCATCATGCAGTCACGCAACTAATCAAGAAAGGATCAAAATTGTTATATTACCGGCAATGATGCCATGACATTTAATAGAATTCTAGATTATGACAGGCTGCCAGCAGTACCAGTAATAGAATGAAATAATGAGTATTACAAGTAATATAGACTATATGATACAACAAATATTGCCTTGTCCATATTTGTATCTAATGCTTGATTGTCCCTTTAAAGTTATATTTTCCCCTCAGACAATATTTTTCCACAGTGCTCAGTGTGGAGGGAAAATATAATCTCTTGGAGAAAATATAACTTCCAAGGGGATGTCAAGTGTCACACCTCTAAAAAGGCAATATCTGTGTAGTGAATACATATATGAGTGAGAGACAGACAGACAGACATACAGAGGAGAGAGTGAGATGATATGCATGTGTGTGTGTGTGTGTTTGTGTGTGCGTGTATACATGTATTGTGTATACAAGGCTTCGTTGTATTCATGTAAAAATACATGATGAAAGAATAAAGGAGGTATATTGTTAGGGAAACAATGCTATTCGCCCAAATCCACAATCACTGCAGTCTCTGTCTTTGATGCAATAATGTGAACAAGTGGGTAGAACATTACCATTGCAAGCCAAGGACCCAGATTCAAGTCCAAGTGTAGTGTTCTCCTTTTTAGTCTGCTTGGTATGTTCCATTAGGCTCAGTAAAGCGAAGAACTTTAAATTTTATGAGTATTTTAGTGTTACAATCAGCAGACGGTCATACAGATAGACATTTGCTTGAACATAATAATAAAAGGCAGAAAGAGAGAGGAAGAGGGAGTGATGCCACAGTGCAGAAGGACAACTTCAATAACTGCAGATCTGATTTACGAGGTAAAACCACAGAGGCGCTCGGTTGAACACAGTTTCCGCTGTGTTTACACTGTATATGCTATTAGCATTTTTATTTGATGTGCAATGATTGGAGAGTGTGTACGTTATTGTCAGAGGCGAGCTAAAAAGACTACCCCTGTCATTCACTACTAGTATATCAAACCTTATGAAGAACATTATCGGAAGGAAATAAAACAGACCCCCCCCCCCCCCCCCCCCCGCTGTCTGCACGGAGATGTGCGCATGCGCCATTTCCCCACCAGACCTAAAGATAATCCGGCGGGGTTTTTTGTTTTTGTTTTTGTTTTGTTTGCTTGCTTTTTTTTTTATTCACGAGCATGATACATAAGTTCTTACACGGACAATCTCGTAGGAGGGACCTCCACTTGCTCTACCTTGAGTGTTTTCCTGAAATTTTCATACCCTTCAAGTGCGCACATCTGGCGGGTGTCATGATAGAGTGAACTCCACGTTGATATGCGTCCTTGTTTCTCTAATTCCCTTTGAAGATAAATCGGGTTTGTGTCTCTGTCCTGTAAAAAAAACAAAAAACAAAACAAAAACAAAAAACCCAAAAGACTATGACCGTGATGGTGATGACGACAGGATGATTAAACATATTATTTTTCCCCCTTCTTTCTTTTTTCTTCTTTATCATATCATTTATTGTAGTTGTTGGTATGATTTTCAACATTAGTATATCTCAACAAATTTATGGAATCTGAAGTTAATACGTTGTTGATATAGAAAACAGTGCAGTACCGCGTATTGCTACATTTTTCGGTTGAGACAAGGTGAGGCTGATCAGGATTCAGAGGACACATTCTGCGCTATGGACAATTGCTGGCTTAGTCCTTGCAATGTCGGAATTCACCCCTCCCAGTCGCTTGTTGTAAACCATCAAGACTAAAAGTAAATGTATCAATGCATGTACATGTATCAGCTAGGACCTACCACGGTAGTGGCGAGATTGTTATATTGATATTGCATTTCACCGGTTCGACTGTCATCACTGGAAGTGAACGGTGATAGATAACACATAGCACGTGTCCTCCTCTCCCACGAAAGTGAGGTAATAGATTGATGCCCTCCCAGCGATGGCTTTTCATGGATGACATTGAATTAAACATTAATTCCACGCCCCCACATCGGGGTAGACAAGATTATTTACCCTTTTTTGTCCTTTTGTCGCATATGGTTTAATGTTGTAGGCAGCAGAAGAGAAACAACTGTTGTTATTTTTTTCTTGTGGTTGTCCTAAATTTAATCAGACTATCGCTGATGATTATGCTAAATGGAAGTAATTATGGTATAGCGAGGCATGGTTCCCTCTGCAGATATCACTGAAGATGAAATCCATCCCACCTTGTCCTGTTCTGAATTTTTTTCATTTCCTCCTTTTCCCTTCCCATCCTTTCTACCCCAATCAATCAACTCCTCCCTACCTATTTCCTGGTTTTTACCCCGATGCTACCTCTTTACCTTATCTCACCCTCCCCCTCCAAGTTCTTTCCATCCGCCTCCCCATGCACAAGACTTCCTCTCTCCCGCTCCACCCAATCCCATCCGTCCCCTTCTCCCTTCTGTCATCGAACAGCCCTCTTTCCCATCCCCATTCCCATCATCCTGTCCTCCGATGTTCCTTCACCTCCCCAAAATGTAACCCATTCTCGTCCCCTCTCTTGTCATCCTCTGCAGCAGTGCCGCCCCTCCCTTTCCACCCCCGCCCCCTTTCCCCCTCTCATTGCTCGCTATGATATTCCGCTCTCCCTTTAACAGTTTTTTAAAATGGCAAATCAATCTTGGAGAGATTCCATACGTATCCCGTAAGTGCGTGGGGACCCTCCATTCCTCCGTTTCAGCTTGCCACATAAGAGGAATGTGTTTACCCTGTTTCAGTCGGAGACTATCTGGACACCTGTCTCTCTCGGTTTAGATCAATGATAGAAGTTTTGCCCCTCGTCTCTGATCATCGCTGGACCACCTGCCTTCTGAATTCCATGCACGTCACAAATCAATGCTCTCCGATCCCGACAAAGTTACTCGACCCACTGTTTTCATGTCTATAAGTTCTGAGAGTACTGACAACTGCTTGGAATACTTTGATGTGTGCGAGAAAGTGGAGATGGACCACAAAATATAAGTTCCACAACCTTAAGTTATTCTTGTGGTCTCTTTTTCTCCCTATATATTTTATATATATATATATACATACACTTGTATATTTATGTGTGTGTGTATGTGTGTGTGTGTGAGCATAGTAATGTTCTCTGTTGATTCCAGAAGTGGTTTAAAATAATATCAGAAATTCTTAGTGACAAATTGATTATAGAAGAATAAGCTTTTTCCGTTCGCTATGTTTACACAATGGGGATATTTCGACGAGAACTGGTGACAATATTCATTTCTTTGGTTGTTTTTTTTTTTCCAGTGTACTGCATTTTTGAATTCCAGTCAGCAGTTTCTTTAAAAGTAAAAGGATCAAACCTAGCAGTTAAACATGTGATGTTACACTAAATCGCGACAAATATCAGTCTGTGTGCGATGTGAGTTATTATACCAGGGAGGTGGACCACCTCCCTGGTTACACGTTACAATATTAGCTTACCCTTCCTCTCATCCCATTGATTCTCAAAACCACGTGAGTCACCATCCTGTCAATGTACAATCAGGGACTCCCTGATACAAAGCACAGTTATCAGGCGCCATTAAACGGTGTGTGCGTGTGTGTGTGTGTGTGTGTGTGTGTGTGTGTGTGTGTGTGTGTGTGTGTGTTTGTGAGTGTGTGCGTGATAGACATAATGCCCCTGCGATGATGGTTGAGTCTATAGATACCAAAAAGTCCACCCAAATTATTATTGGTTCTTTCATTTTCGTGCAGGCTATGTAGGGCATTTCCTAATGGTATTCTGGACGGCAGTAGGACCTATAAAGACAAGATTGTCTTTGCGACATTAAAAACATGACTGAAATCAAGCAAATTATTTGTGTACGATATAATAATGCATTGTTGACACAGCTAGTCTCTCTGTCAATGAATGGGCTTGAGTGAGTTAGGTATTGCACGCAAAAGGGTCTTGTTGGAAAGAGGTTTTTTCACCTGTACGTGAGTATACTATGTGTTTTATCTGTGTGCACTGGAGTGTTCTGAATACCCGTGTATGTATGTGCATTGGTACGTTAAAGCGAGCGAGTGGCACTTTGCTATGTCTCAAATAATTCACGGCAGACTAAAATGTTGTAGCCCAATAAGGCGAACATAACTTATGTAGGGCCTACATATTTTGTTCGTATTCTTTATTCTAGTTTCGTTCATATTTTAAACACCACATTCAGAATTATATCTACATCACAGAAGGTGAACCGTATCAATTCTACACATTGATACTGCTTGAACACAACGTATTATATCTATGTGTACACCACACACACACACACACACACACACACACGCACACACACACACACACGTATATACCTCCAAATGCTATAAGAATTAATACCACGCAGGGAAATTCCTCATGTCTGGACTTTTGGCTCATAAGAAAAATGGAGTGACCCAGTTAACAGAAGCTGATTTTTACTTCCCATCCCCCACCCATCATTCATCTTTTTTCTGCCAAACATTGTATTATACGAGACCGTACTAGTTGGTGTATTCATAAAAATTTGCTGCCTCGATGGCGATGAAGCTTCTCCTTTCACAAAAAGTAGAATAGAACCCTTTTATCCTCTTATTTCGTTAGATCACACAAGATACCTTCGACATGGACTTCAACGTTCCAAGCGGTGTATAGTTAGTCCATATCTACCGGAGAAAGCGTGGTATAAATCGATCGCCGTAATGCGCACGAACCAGCAGATTGGGCGTATTATTGACTCGCTAATACAATCATTTTCATTGATGGGCATCAACGTGTAAATAGCATCACTCCCCTTCACCCCCCCCCCCCCCTCTCTCTCTCTCTCTCTCTGTCTCTTTATCTATCTATCTGTCTATCTATTTCTATCTATCTACCTATCTTCCCTTCTCTTCGTTTGTTTGACAATGTTTTCCTCATCTCCTTCATCAGCTATCTGTCCTTCCTCATTTCATCTTTTTTCTTCTTCCCTGCACACAGTTTTCATCCGAGCCGCACTTTTTTTTTAAACAATAATCTTAATTGGGGACTTTTTTTTTTTCTATTTTGCACTTTCACATATTACACTTCACACACTCTATCTATCTACCTATCTATCTGACTAACTATCCATATATCTATTTTCTATCTATCTGGGTGTTGTTTTTTTTTTTCTATCTATCAATTAATGCATACTCGAATACCCTGCACAGGTTTCTATCTCTGTATGTGAGTGAATGAATGTGCTTTGCAATGTTTTGCCTGTTTTAAGAGGTGAGCGTTGGAGGACTCTTTCCTCAATTTTCGAATATCTGGTTTTGGCTTGATGTTATGGGTAAATATTTGAATATTTACTCATGGTAACAAGTAAACAATAAATGAGTGTGGGTATAAGATGAAGTGCATATAACTTCAGCTGCAAAGAGTCCACGCATTGTATGAGGCATGCATTATATCCAACAAGATTTCACCGAAGGGCGCCCGTGTAATTAGCGTCACATATGTGATTAGGAAATCAATACCGTAATGCTTTTAACGAGAATAGCCATGGTGCTAAGCTATGCCGCAAGGGCAGGCATTTGATTTGTTTGCACGGAGAAATACAATGGGAAGAGATTTTAAAATCACCCTGTGCTGCTCTACCACTTTTTATAGGTTGAGTCTCGTGATGTCTTGTATTATGTGTATACATAATTATGTGTGTGTGTGTGTGTGTGTTTATTATCAATTAAGCTGTCTCTGTCACTGTTGATAACATTGCAGTTGTGATATTGTAATCAATACACACACCACACACACACACACACACACACACACACGCTCACACACGCACACAGAGAGCGTCACACATAAGATGGCTACACATGCGCATTACACACACACACACACACACACACCCTGCGTACAGAGAATAATAATTAAAATGTAATACGAATGACTTGTATGCTATTTAGTAATCTACCAGAACATTGTGCATACAACTCTTCTTAATCAGCTCAAAATTGCTTCGTCATTTTGATGGCCTCCATCCGAAAGTCTCTCCTGTCTTCTGAAAGCAGATGAAATTTCCCCCTCCCTTACAAAAAAATACATAAAAATAGAGAAAAGAAAACCCATCTGGGAGGGTTCATTGAGGAGATAGATGAGCAAAGGTCCTATTGGGTATTTAGATAATCATCAAGCTACTATGCGCTGATTTTGTGAAGCATGAAAAACGCTTCGAAGCATTTCAATAAGCAGAGAGTGAAGGAGTGAGTGTGTGTCTGTGTCTGTGTGCGCATGATACCTTGTAGGGTTGATGTATATTGAATTCTATGTCTATATAATCATGTATGATAAAAATGATAATTATAATAACAATGATAAAGATAAGAATGAGAATAATCATTAGTATTTATTATTATTATTATTATTATTATTATTATTATTATTATTACTATCACTATTACTATCATCATCATTGCCATTATCATCATTATCATTATTATTAGATTTCACTGTACTAGGGGCAAAAAAAAAGTCTCAAAATAAAGCAGGAACAAGGAAGGTTTGATTTCATACATCCATAACACTGATTACCAAGCATGACACCCAGATATTAATTCATGTCAACACGTCATATGCCTCAATTAAGAAAACAACTCTCTGTTTCTAACCATTCTCTTCCGTAAAAAAAAAAAAAAAAAAGAAGAACTAGAAAGCTCTAGTGAAATTGAAAATGGCCTTGTAACGTTCACGTGAAATTTCGTTCATTTTGCACTTTGCTGTATGTAAGTCAATGTGTCGCTGCTGTGTTGTATATTATAATTATTGCAGCAATACCTGAACCTGATCCTCTATTTTTGGGTGGGAATCCATTTTTTGTTCTTGTATCGCGTAGCCATATATAGTGCTTTTAATTGATTACCGGAGGTATGAAACGTCTCTTCGGTTAGATGATTTTAGCCTTGACTTACGGCAACCTGCCATATTGAGTAAGCATCAGGTAAAATTCCATATACGATGGAACTGCACTCGGTATTAGCTATAGTGCCGCCCGTGTGCGATGGTGCTAATGGACATGTGCCGTACGATATTCATCAATACCACCGGAAAACAAATGGTCGATGCCTGGTTTTTGGAGGGGCGGGCGGGTGGATGGATGGTCCTTGATAATGCAGAGTGATTTTGCGTTCTGGATGGACATGGTATGACTACGTGAGAGTTTGAGGCCACACGCACTGCATGTATATCCCACACTTCTCACGACAAAGTAGTCATTTTTCCTACTTTATATAACTGATTGTATACTTCGATACTATGATATTGGTAATTCAAAGATTCTCAGCATTGTTACAAAGCCAGAAAGGACATTTTCATAATACTAACAAACCGAACGTTGCCATTATGAAACGCCAACAGCAAGATGGGCCTTGTGTTTACACACGCCAAACTAATTCGTAACCGTTAAGCTAGCATGGCGGCAGCTTTCAAGTCTAACTGATGATGTCAAAATTAATCCTCTAAAAGCCATCAGTATACTCTCTTTATTACAAGAGTGTACAATCTAAAATACAATAACCATTTAAACCATTGTTTTTCCATGATATACATTTGTATAGGATCAAACGTGTTTGCTGCTCATGAGTTGTATAGCATGAAGGGTTCTGTCATAGCCACATCATTATGTGGAGTGTGCATTCAGAATTGTAACGTTACCTTTCTATACCATACGCCGAGAGATCTGGAAACATGATAGCAACCAAAGGGTTAATCTTTGACCTCGGACGAAAATGGGGGGAAAGCAACGCAATCTCCGTGCCATCCATTATTCAGGCCCTTCGCCCGGGGGTGACAAATAATCACGATCAATTCTCTACATCTGGGGATCAACTTCCCGCCAGACGGTTTTATAACAATATCAGTCTTCTCCTGACAATCTCGACAGAAAGTGACTCTTGTTATGTGAGTGTTTTTTTTTTCTTTGTCCATACAGAAAAGAAAACACAGACTTAGAGATAGAAAATGAGAAAACTGATTTTGAAAAATGCAGTGAGCAACAAGGTACATTGTACGTATTTAACATTAGTATTCAGCCATGTTTCTGATTATGACAACATCAACAGCGACCATTACACTCCTGAGCCAGACAGTGGATTATCAACAAGTTGCTTCTCACCGTACGGACGTAACTTACTGTGCTTGAATATTACTCTGGCCTCCATCTATACATGACAGCTGTAAAAGAGATTGAGTGGAGCGGGAGGTATATAGGATGGGATGATACTCGAGTTTTGTTTCTTCTTACACAGTGAGATCGAAATAAAAGTAATTCTCTCCGTCTTCTCATTGGCGTCGCATGACTATCTTCTCCCTCCAGTTCGGCGGGGGGGGGGGGGGTGGGGGTGGGGGTATTGCAATAGGCATTCATGTTTGTTTGTTTTATCATTAGTTCCATTTTATTTCCTTGCTTGCTTTGTATGGTTGGAAATTATACTCATGTCAAAATTTCGAGGGAGATGTGAAGAGGATACATTTATAGGGGGATGCACTTAATGAAGAAAAGGCCTTAAACATTTGCCTCCAAGGAATTAATCCATTTTTGTACCCAGTTCCCTCCCTTTATCTTCCAAAGAGAGTCCCTTCTGCGACTGCAGAAAAACTTTTCTCAGCTGGGAAGAGATGTTGGCGCAATAATAAATCTTATTTTCAGTCTCACAATTTGAACAACATTAATCCAGTCAGTATAGAGAATCCCCACAAAAATATACGTGTGGATTTTTTTATCATCTTTTCGGCTTTGTTGCATCACCCGAAAACGAATATACATGTAGATGCCGGGTAGTTGTATATACTTTGTAGTCAATATAAACAGAGAAATTCTGGGAAGGGGAATAATTCACAGTGCATGAGAGAGATGTGGGCGTATCGACTACTAGTATATCACTGCCTTCTGTCATGCATACTTATTATCTCTCCTGAGAGGGGGGGGGGGGGGGCTACGGAAGGATCATAACTCATTTAGTCTAAATGTAACTCCCCTCCCTTTTTATGCAGATAAATATCTGCGGCGTGGTATTCTGCGCACGTACATGTTCGCTGGATGGCTAAAGGATGTAGGCGCGCACATTCAACAGTGCACGTGTGGCAAATGCTACGAAAGGGGGAAAAAAGAGTCCTGCATACAGAAGGGAAAAACAGTGGAAACAGACTTGAGAGTCTACGGATTCGCGCGCTCGGAGCGAGTCGGCCGAATCTTCTCGCCGGCGCACTGTTTAGATAGCGCTTTTGTAGAATGCATGCATGCAGACTGTCGTCAGCTCCTCACTCAATCACTTCGTTCCAAAATCTTTACATAGTTTAGCCTTTCGTTTTGCTTTTTTCCTTATTGTGTGTATCTTCCCAGTATGTTGCTCATTACGCGGCGTCGTACACCAACCTGTTCGCACAACATCCAGATCTCTTGGCATCGCCTTTTCCTTTGGAATATTGCACATTGGAGCAGATAAGAAGGATACATTTCGTTTGCATGTGGCTGTGAATGTGTTGTTTAGTTGTTTGGAGGACGTAGCAGAGAGAGAGACACACACAAAACCTTGAATCGGACGATACTATCGAAGAAACCATGTCCAGTGAAGCGGGTTATATAGCAGGCATTGTAGTGGGCGCGGCAATAGCCTCTGCTTTCCTTTTCACGTGTCTCTACTCGGCGTACAGGGCTATAATGTGAGTAAACACTGCTTCATCTTCTGTCTTATTCAGTGAATAATATTCGTCTTTTCTCTTGAACACCGCGAGTGTGACACTACTAGCTTTCTCTCAGTTGCTGATGATGATGATTTTCTCATTCTTATTTATATTTTCTATCTTCTTTCTATTTCGCTATAAGAGACCGTGACATTCAAATCAATAAAGTGCAGACGGCTACGATATTGTGGCGGATGCCCTATTCAGCATGTTGCTCGGCAAACAGCTCGTCTTCGTTACAAGGTTCTAATCTTGGCTCTCTTAGCGCGTCGGAGGATAGGAAATGTGGCTAATGTGTGCTTAACACAGACGCCGTTCGAATGAGCCTTCCTAACAATACCCAATACATTTGAAAGAACCCTACATATTCGCGTTATGCCAAGTTGCCGTTTTAAATAATTTCGTAGAACGTGACAGTTCCGTTGAAAGAGTTTTCTGGCGAGTGGTGCACGCAGTGAAGGTAAATGTAGGTGTGGCTTGAGGTTAACGAATGATTTTTATTGATGTCGTTTTCTATTAAAGCTCCATTGGTGAATGTGATGGATGTGCCGATTGTTTTTCGCTGAGTGTGATACCTGATAGTGCATCTGCACCTACAGGCCCAATATCAATGAACTGAGATAGTTTCTTGCAAGATCAGTTCAACAATAATATGAACGTATTTCTGTGAATATACTGTGAAGATATTCCTCAGCAACGTTGTCGTGATCAAGAAAGGAGGAATTTTATAATTATACATTTTGATGATATAAATATAGAAAAGGGAAATGTGTCTATTCTGTTTCATACATGTATTTCAAGTTATATCTTCAGCCGATTCAGTACGTAAAAGTGTCTAGGTCGAACGATACTGTGCTTTTGTTCGATGATTGTCGACAAAAATGATAGAAATGATTGTATTAGGCTGGTCCTGATTACATTTGCCATTATTTGCTGCATTGTCAAATCAAACGGATTATATATATATATATGTATATATATATATATATATATATATATATATATATATATATATGTATATATATTTTTCTGAGCCATTCCTTGTGTGATAAATTGGGCCGCATTCAAAGAAGTGAGTTTACTGAACTGGGATTATGAAGGTATAGAAATATCAGTCAAACTGTCAAAATAATGCACAAAAGTTTAGATGACACAGCATGTACATACACATGTTTCTGTAATCTCATTCCCCCCCCCCCCCACACCCAAGATTGACTGTTCGGTGTTTGGTTGATTCATTCAGTCCACACGGAGAAATTAAGCACAATTTGTTTCTGATGATATAGGTGATAATCAGAACGAATGAGATATGAAGAAATTCTCGTTCCTATCAGATAATGTATCGTACCGACGATGAACTTGTGTTGTGCAAGTTAGTGAACGAAAATGGGTGTTCCGCAAACTATACGAGTGATAATTCTGTGCATTCACACAACATGAAATTAACTCCTAACAGCAAGCGAACCGATACAGACGCAGAGTGGGTACATTTTGTATGATTGTGCGTGTGCATTGTGTGTGTGTGTGTGTGGGGGGGGGGGTGTTGAGTGTGTGTGTGCGTGTGTGTACATGTGCAATGGAGCGAGCGCGTGTCGCATTGACTGATTACTGAAGGAAAAAAGCTTGCAACTGGCGTTCATAAAGTAGGCCAATACTTATACCGTTGAATGCTGATGAAAATACAAGACTTGAATTTCGGGGAACCTTTTTATGTGGAGAAATAATCATCAGCGGTAGCAGTTCAACACTAAAAGCTTCCTCAAACATTACTACGTGTCTCTATTATGGACCTTTTTTTTCAGATATGGCCGTTTGGCCGAAGGGAAGGCAAACTAAAAGGTTCATTATAAGCAGTTCCCGCGCGATGCCAGCTCAGATGAGACGGGCGAATTCAGAGTCCAAGCCAAACCTCCTTATACTTGAGACTAGATTTTGTATTTGTAATTCTATTGGGGTGGGAGGGCCGGAGAAGGGGGTTGCAATTGAATTGAAGTAGGTTTCATTTGACAGCCATGTCAAAGTCTCCAAACCTTGATCATTCAGCTGCCCAAATCCAAACACAATATCAGGCAACGGGCTGAAAATGTTTGGATGTGTACGTTCAGACATTTTTATCAATTCGCTTGACAAAACAAATCCTATTTTGTCGAGATTTGTCTAAACTGTAACCTCCAAGTGAAGACTGACATCTTACTGAAGACGTGTAGAGGAACGATCCACTCCTTTAGGCCTATGTGTTCCTTAAGTTGCTACTTGAATACAATCATAATAGACACAAACGCCCGCAGGCGTGCAAAGCACTGAATGTATTATGTGGCGTTAGCTGTAAATTGAAAGGACAATAATCATGAACCAGTTTGTTTCAGGTATGGACGTCACAAAAATTACATGAGTATCATTTTCGAGACGATGATTTGTAAATGATAATCATATGTAATATGTGATATTGAAAATCTCAAGCTTCCTTAATTTTTCAATGAGTGCAATTTTCTAGAGCTCTATAGAACAGGAGTGGTATAAATTTGCTTTTGAAGGTGTTATCCTTTAGCATTTAAATCGGTAATCGATTCATTCATGCGAAGAATAAGCGAATTATTGATTGATACATTTAATGAATATACATATATATACATATCCATATATACGTACATATATATATACATATACATATATATATATATATATATATATATATATATATATATATATATATATATATATATATATGTTTATGTGGCGTGTGTGTCTGTATGTGTGTATGTGTATGTATGTATATTAATTTTAGTGTATGCGACGCCATGGAAGAGAAGTCTTTTCTTCTTTCTTTTTCTTTAACCTTAAACTCCCACTATCTTTTTTACTTTCATTCTCCTGCTCTCTTTTGGCCATACCCACAAGTAACTATTTCCCTTTCTCTCATTATTCTTCCATTACCTTCTCAACCGACCCACATTCGTTCATGTGCACGTGCTGCGCATAATCGTGCGTCTGTGGTCGTCTGAATAGAAACATAGACTTTTCCCATAGGGCGTTGCTATATGCAAAATCTCCGTTCTAGTCTCCGTTCTACGCTACTGCAGTCTCGATTTTCTTTTATAAAGACGACTCACCGCAACATGTTATTCTTTCCATTTCTCATTCTCTATTTAGAAACCAAGTGCCCATGCAGTAGCAGAAAATAAAAATGTACGTTTGGCTTGTGTCTCGTTGATTGAAGTAGGACAGAAAGCTTACAAATCTTCATTCATTCTTTCTCGGGTTTTTTTTTTTTCAGTTCTTCATATTATCAATCAACAATTGAGATAAAGGCATTGCGATACATGTAAAGAAAGCACTGTAAAACGCATATTTCTTATGCTTAAGTAAATGTTGAGGGAAAGCGAAAAAGCAAGGGTGCCATGTCCCCCATCAACGCACACAAGGAAAGGCGATGCTGATTGTCATGACAATAATAGTGGCTGCGTTTCATTTACACCCGCGGTGATACTTTGGTTATTATTTCAACTGACTTGAATTATGCAGGTTTCATTTCATGTATATCAAAAGGAGACAACACAGTCTCTGCTCTGCTTACTGTCTTTTACCGTAGATGCTTGGATAAAAAGCTGAATTAGTATAGTGTATAACATCCTGAAATTGAGACACTTTTTTTCCCCGTAATCAATGCCACTCATCCTGATCGCAATAGTATCATATGACACAGCGTCCTGTGTATACTATTCGTAGTCGAATGATAATTTCCTCGTGCGCTTTTCCCCCAGACGTTTGAAATGAACTAATGAAATGTGTACTTTTGATAACATAAAATGCGATATATATATATATATATATATATATATATATATATATATATATATACATACATGATATTTATAATATATACATATATACATATATGTATATATAATTGTGTGTATATATATGATATATAATAATATTTATATAATATATACATATATATATATATATATATATATATATATATATATATGTATATATATAATAAAACACCATTATTATTGGATTTTTCACCCTTGATTGTAGATTCAGATGTACTGTCTGCTAATATGTTGCTGAAAGTTTAACTGAAATAGGATAAAAGACTTATTAAACATACTATGCTGTATGGCATTTGCCTTCACCTACCGGTATATACGTCGCTTGTTTATACACTGATTACTGTAGGGCGTATACCGTTGATAAAATTGGGGTATGCAGATTGAGACGTTCGTCTGCTTGCGAAGGGGTGTCCTTATAAGTTTGCATACTTCATTACTACAAAGGATTAAACCTCAAATTTCCTCCTTTTTTTGGGTGCTTTTGCCGTAAGTTTTTGTGTTTGTTTTTGTATGTGCGTGTGTGTGTGTGTGGGTTTTTTTTTTTTTTGGGGGGGGGGAGGGGGAGGGGGAGGGGAGGGCATCGTAGGTCTCTTCTTATCCGTGCTGTTCAGTCCCAACAATCTTTATTTGCAAAATGATACAAGACCAAAGCATAGAACTATATTGCTTCACTATACCGTTATGGAACACTTGCTTCATTGTAATCTCGAGACATTGATCACAAAATAACTGATTTTACAGAATAATGGAATCAATTCTCGAATTCAACAGCTGCAGATGAACCTCAAGATCCACCTTCGCCTGTAGAGCTCATTTTTGTTCTTGTTGTCGCTCTTTATTATTTAGCCATCTGCATGAAATGTCTTCCATAATCTGAATTCACGGTCTAATCCTTGGTATATACTTGTGTGGGCATGTTTGTGTCAAACTGCACACACACACACACACACACACCACACACACACACACACACACACACACACACATACACACACACACGCACACACACTTCAAATTCCTTCATTTTTTCCTCCTGCATGACCATTGTGTAGGAGTTAATGCCGGTTGTTATTTCGTCGGTAATCCATAGCACATACCGGTACAGTGACATGGACCTGCCAAATGTATGGACCTGATGCAGTTTCCCCTATTTGATAGCGATCTAAAGCAATCCTTTTTTCTTTTTTTTTAAAGAAAATTAAAGGCAATAATGATATACAGATGATCTTTTTTAACAAATAATGAGACACATTACAGTATAGTATTGAAAACAACTGCAGTATACTCGCATAACTCCTTATATAATGTTAATTCATTAAGCCCAACAACGGTGATAATGACTCATTCTCTTTTTAGGTCAAATCAAACCAGGCCATTCGTGGATCTTCCCCCACACTTTCAACTGTTTTCCTCCTTCGTTTGTGTGTGCAAATAATAGAGAACTTTGTCGTTTTGTCACGAGGAAAGGGTTGTTATCTCATCAAGCATCGTTATAATTTCATTTTCACTGCTGTCCATGCCACATGGAACATAATATGGAAGAGAAAATGCGAAGATTTCGCATATTTTGTATCCAAATGCTTCATTGAATTTGCTTGTAAACTTCGATTTTTTCGTAGAAATCTCAGTTGTACCCAATTCTCGTATCATTCTCGTATGATATATATATGTATATGTATATAAGTATTCTTTCAAAGAATCACCGAAGATATTGATTAAAATTAAGATTGAAAGTGAAACGAGGCGGTAAGCTCATTGTTTATCCATTGTTAATGTTTTAGTACTGCCAAGGTTGCAGCAACTAAAGCGGCCAAGGACATTTCTATAGCAAAATCTTGGTAAGAACTCTTCCAACAGGGACAGAGAAAAAAAGAGACGAACAATAAGCTAACTCATTCAATCCCCAAATTAACAAAATAAAAGAAAATCAATGTATACAGTGATTATTGTCAAACAAAGGCGGTAAAAGAGGAGAGAACCCGACAGATGGCCCGTAACGGCCGCGCGCATGAATATGACACAATGCCGTCACTTCCTGTATAATTGGCATGAAATCCGTACAACCTTTGTGTGAGGGCTCGAGCATGGGTTGCGCAAAATGAACCGATGGAGAGCGAGCCTCGTCTGCATTAACACCCATCTGCCACACTCATTTGTAGCTTTTCAAACGAGACTTCTGTCGGCACTAATTGAATAGTCCATGTTTTGGCGCCGAAATCTAGATGAGGACATGATAATTTACCTTCTTTGACGCCATCCATATGATATAAAAGACATGACAGATTGTGGTGAAATTGTTTATATTAGTTATTATATATAAGTATGAAACACACACACACACACACACACACACACACACACATATATATATAGTATGTAATATGAAACACACACACATATATATATATATGTATATATATATATATATATATATATATATATATATATATGATGTACACTCTAAAAACACAAATGTTGAATTAGCATTTAAAAGGGCCTAGGAGTGACAACATTTTCAAAGTGTTGGTTTTCCTGCTAGATTCAACATTTAAAATGTTATTTTAAAAGTTGGATGTAGCACTTCAAAAAATGCTGTCACTCCTCGGCCCTTTTAAATGTTGATTCAACATTTGCGTTTTTAAGAGTGTATGTACACACACATGTAATGTATATATGTATGTATATATATATATATATATATATATATATATATATATATATATATATATATATATATGTGTGTGTGTGTGTGTGTGTGTGTTTGTGTGTGTGTATGTGTGTCTTTGTTTTAAGACTTCAGGACCCTACAGTGATGACAAACCAAATATTTATTGATTTAGTTAGATCAGGTAACCATATTGTGCAAACAATTGCTCGTGTGTTGCTATTGTGCAATGAGGATCAACATGTGAAGCCTTACTGAAATATTCGAAATCTATTCAAACGATGAGAGCTTTCTGATAATATATGATAACTTCTGTATTGTACTTCAGTAGATTTCAGTAACTTTCCTTATTCATTTTCTAGTCACCCACCTATGCCGCGACTTTAGTTCCCATTCAGTGCATTTTACGGTGATTACCGATTTTCGATAAACGCTTGCCCTAAGTGGACTAGATTGTGACTGCATAATATAGCTCGGGCAGGCCATCGAAGTCATGTCCATAGCACACATTATTTTGTGTCCCGTACATACACTTAGCTAAGTCGTGCTTGAATCTCTACTGCACGCGTACGCTCAAGCAAATATACATGCAATATCTTACCTTACTAGTATCTAATATGGGGGTCTATATACAGGTGACTTGTTTGTTTGTTAGTGGGATTATTTTTGGTTTAATTGTTCCTCTATAGACTCATGAAATACGTATGGTGTTTGCTGAAAAGAAAACAAACATGTCGTCAAGATACTTTCTGCAACAATCGCATGACACAATGTGATTTGTTATGACCATTAGGTATCCTTGATGAAATAATCGAAACATTTTCAGGTAAGCAGTTGACCCATAGTGCTCATTATGGGTACGGCAATAAGAATATATGGATTTTTAACTTTCGGCAGAGTCATCTAAAAACATGAGTTATCATTTTCAAAACTACGTCAAATTGTTTTGCTCGACCCTTTCATTGTTAATGAAATGATTATTGCATTTCCTTGCAATCACAATCATTGCTGTTTGCGTTTTATTATGCATGTATTACGATACAGAAACCAACAAATGAAATTAATCAAACTTAAACTAACCAAGTGATGCAATATTGTGCCTGTGAGTCCGCGGATGTTTGTACAATGTATGTGTCTGTGTCTGCGTCTGTAAGTTATTGTGTAGACATTTAAAGATACGGAAAAAAAAATCGTGATCAAAGAGATGCTTCATAACGTCATAACCTGAATCGTGTCTCGAATTAACCAAACTATATCTCTAATTGGTAATCTGAATTCAAGATATTTTTCATTCTTTCTAAGTAGTTCATCAAATACTCCTCTGTGTGTATGAGTTTTAACATCTCTTGATTAATTGATAATTGACTAATAGATGAGAGATGAACACTGGTAGGAAATTGATTTAACGTATTTTATTCATTTTGTAGTATTGGTTGTTGTTGGGTTTTTTTATAGATTGAATATCCAAAAAAAAGGGGGGTTCAGTGTCATGACCCCCCCCCCTTCCGAAACACCCATCTGAACAATGAGTAGAGTCAATGCGCATAGTTCTTCTTGTGATTATCGCTGGACGATGCTGCATGAAATTCAAGAGCACATTGATCGCGACCGACAAAGCTCCCCGCCAGGGGCCCACCTTGTAGCTTCAAATTAATCATTCTCTACGTAGATCCTTCTGGCGAAGTGACGAAATTACAAAAATTGTCGTTTGCATTTTTGATGCTCTTATCATTTTGATTCCCCTCACCCCCCCCCCCCTCCCTCTCTCTCTTTCTTGTTATGTGCATGGGCCCATGTGTGTGTGTGTGTGTGTGTGTGTGTATGCCTGTACGTTAGGGAGTGTGTGTGCCGGTCACGTGTCATACAGGCATCTAGTACTGGGTACCTCCAACACAATACGCTACTTGGTTTTCTATATATGATATACCCATTCAACTTACAAACTCATGTATGCGTAAAATACCTACCCACCCATCCACCCCTCTTTTTGCTCTATTCTCCCTCACGATATTAATATATATATGTGCGTATGTGTGTATGTGTGTGTGTGTGTGTACATCACACATTATATATATATATCCATACATGCATATAGTGTACACACACAGAGAGAGAGGCAAGATCTACGTGTGTATATACAGAGAGGTAGAAAAAGATATTAAAATAATTATATACTGTCCTTTAAACTATATTGACTGGTAAGTCATTAAAAAAAATCAACACGAGTATATCTTATGAAAGACATCTTAGCTAATCAAGTTGAGTACTGGTACAGGAGCCACCGAACGGGGGGCGCCTGGGGTTGCAGCCCCTCCCTTACACTTTTGGCTCGGCAAAAAAAAAAAGGAGGGGAACCGACAAAAAATTGAGAAAAATCACAACACACATAAATTTTAATATCCAAATATTCCGCCCTTAGACTTTTCCCGTCTTAGCGGGAGGGGGGGGGGTCTTGACCTTCATATCCCCCCCCCCCCCACAAACACACACTGAAAAACATTCCCCCCTGTACCAGTCTGGGGCCCGGCCATCGTCTCCCTCACTCACTCCCCTTTACTGGAATCCGAATGATTCTGGTGATGTGCAACGCGATGTTTAAACGGTATTTGTCACTAAAAGCCATGACGCCGGTGACGAAGCAATCAACCTCTTCTGTGTTCTCTCTCCCTCTCTCTGCGTCATTCATTTTTTATCTCCCTCTTATTTATATCTTTCTCACCCCCCCCCCCCCTCTCTCTCTCTCTCTCTCTCTCCAACGCACTCTCATTCTCTTCGCTGTGCTGTGGAGTGGTTCCTACACTTCTCTTTCAATTCATATTACTCCAGCAGGAGGCGTAAACAAATTGTCAGTCACTACGCGAAATCTACGAGTTAATGTCATGAAGGCGAATGCATATAAACATACCAGTATTAGTCGCATTTCGAACACCGATTTACAAAGTATTTGCCCTGAACGCAGACGTATTGATGTATCCGTGACTTTTTTTTTCTCTTTTTCCTCGTGCTTATAATATTCGTATCCTGTATCTTCAAGCATTGTACTCGGCATTTTTTCATTATCAGAAAAAAGGATTAGCAACTATGTAGATTTGCAGACAGTTATACAGAGCGTATCCAAAAAAAAAAAAAATCCAAATTTGGAGGGCTACTATTTCATAATTGTCAACTATGGAGAGCGCAATTTTGATTGTGGGGAAAGGGCAGCTCTTCCTCTTTCCATTGACACCTAATCATGTTAACAAATGTCATGCATGACTGAGCACATGAACTTTAGAGACAATAATGACAAATTGCACTTTTTCCAAGTTTGAGTGTTGCATGAAGGAACAATGAATGTTTCACTGAATGGATGAGATCTGTCAATGAAAGTGGTCAAATAAACAGGCCAGCCTGCACGAATGCAGGTCTGTGTTTAGGATTTCTTCTAACCTGTTATGGTCCACAACGTTCAACATGGCGACGTTGTCGATAACTTCGTCACTCCCACAAAGGCTAACCATTATCCATATTCTCTCTTCATATTCAAGTCGTGGTTTGTGGCTGCGAGCTATGTGTTGAATATGTGAGAGAAAATGGACTTTGTGGGTTGGCCCTCGTGCAAATGGGAGTGACCAAGTTATCGGACTGGTGGCCATGTTAAATGTTATAGACCATAAAATGTTAGAAGGACCCTAAACACAAACCTGCATTCGTATCTATGGTTTAAAAAAAAAAAGTGTTACGCTGATACGCATTTCTCCAGAGAGTAGTAATCTTGAACTTGCTCATGGAGCAAGACCTTTGGTTAAATGTGCACTTGGGTCCTCAACTTTGTTCTTTCTAGATCTATTGTAATGTCTCTATTATCTGTCAATTCTCTTGCAGGGACCGTAGGAGAATCATTGCCAAGAACAAATACATCCGCGAACAGAGACTGCTGGCAGCGGCCGACTGTGATGCAACAGTGCCCATAAATGAGCCGGCTGACGCAGAACCCACAGCCCCGCAACAACAGCACCAGCTGAAAGCACCGGAACCTGTTGGTCGACAGCTCAGGGTGGCAAGTGCACCAAACATACAGGAGGCCCGACGAGGGTCGGCATTCAAGCCGCCCCCAACACCTACAGAAAAGCGGTGGACGAGACAGGGGCTTCAATACCGACACGAAGGTGGTGTGGTGCACATACACAAAACAGACAGTACCGGAGGCGACACGAATTCAGAATGCGGCAGCAGGAAGAATTCGAGACCAGACACAGGTGAACTCGAAGGGGATGTGTTCATACCAGTGCCCACGACACATCGGCAGCGCTCTGCCTCTGCTGACGTACCGCACACGGGACAGCCCGCTGCAGATAGACCAGGTCCAAGTCCACATGGGCAACCACAACAGAAACCCGTGTACTTAAGTACGGACGGATCGGGAACGCAGCCGCAAAGCACGACAGAGGCACCCAAGTCGTCACCGGGCTCCAAGGATCCTTCCTGGGTCTAGAATATGGGTAGCTAGCAACAAGTTGCCTTCGAATTAATGAACTGATCTCACACCCATTCTTCAAGTACACGAGTGCCATGGCAAGTCAAGCAGCCAGATTCCATCCTCTCGTGAGTTGAAGAGAAGTTCCGTAGGGAATATCAAATGGGTGAAATAATTTCTTGAGGACACAATGACTGACCATCCGCTCTCTGGGGACGAGACAGTGTGAAGACCCAGTAGCCAAGGGTTGACACCCCTCCGTCATCCCATTCTGTGACTTCGAAGAAGGACAAGGACAGGAGTTGATGATGATTAGCTGATAACCGGTCAAGTATCAACTTCTCCACATTACTCTTCCCGTCATTCACTGGAGTCGCTAGCACTCGTCTTGCTAGCCCGCCACCAACGGGCAATTACGGACCGACAAATCACTATCGTCGACATACTACTATAAGACTCGAGGGAATGCTTAATCCCTTCGAGCATACGCGAGTTTAGATAACGATACCTCTATAGCATTCATGTATGCAGAGACCGTGTCTAACTAGACAGACTAGACGGTGAATAACCCAGAAAGTAGATAGATCATGAACCTTGAAATGATTCAGATAGAACTCAGACAGTAACTACTACTCCTTGTATATAGCATCTGCATTGTTGAGAGGGAAAAGAGTTGGAACCGTTGTATAGATAACAGAGGAAATGCAGTCGCAACCGGATAATCAATATGGCACAAGATGGGACGAAACTTCGGTGCTGTGCCTGTTCAACAACATAGTCTGTTGTTTTCGCAAGACATACGCAATCAAAAAACAACAACAACCACACTCTAAAGCAGTCTGAAATATTGCCTCAGCATTTAACATCACACAGACCTTCCAGGTCTGCTTCGTCATGGATTTGTTGTCTGTTCGGAGTTTTTCCCGCCTCTCATGTTCTCCCGTGGAGAGTGTAGCATTGATCTCGTATCCGACTATCGCACGAACAATCCAAGCAATTTACCGAGGGAGAAGTTAACAAATGCAACCTTTCGCGATTCAACAGGCATATGGAGACACTGAAACAAACAGCGAGATAGAAATAGAGAGAGAGAGAGAGAGAGAGAGGAAGAGAGAGAGAAAGATAGAAAGATGTGGAGAGCGAGAGAGAATGAATAGGGCGGGGTGGGGGTACTTCGCGTCACTACGAAGGTGGAACAGAAGTATCGGGGAGGATATTGCATCGCAACCGAAAGGAGGAAGAATGGCACCAAAATGTGCGCGATAATGCGTCGTGTGCATGATGTCTGACATGGTTGCATGCCTCGGCTGAAAAAAAAAAAAGTACACACAAGGCACGCATAATGCTGCATACGCGGCATGCCACTGACATTCGTGTCGTCTACAGCCTTGTAAATCGTGTGCTCCCTGGCGCTAACCATGAAAGAATGAAGTGCAATACGACGTCATGTGCAATGATTTGTAGACGTTCTATATTAAATTAGTAATAACAAATAAAGAATATGATAATAATGGTGGTGGCAGTGGTGACTAAGATTACCATCAATATTTACGATAATGATAATAATTAGAAAACTTCTCATTGTTATAGTTATTATCGTTAATGTTATCATATCGTTATTATAATCATTCTTAAGCAATCTGCTTTAAGTTGCTGAGTGTGAATGAATGGGTTAACATCGAATAAGCTGTGATTGTGTCATATGCTATGACTGCGGGTAATTAGAGAGGCACATAGACAAATAATTATAGGCATATCTGGTAAAATCTGAACGCAAAAAGACCGTGACTCACTGGAATCTTTAAGATTTTTTTCATGACCTTCTCCGGGAAATGAGGGCTCAGAATCGCCTTCGTAAATTGCATGAATGCTATTGAATGCATACCGTACTTTGTACTTTGTCTGTGTAGAACAGACGGCATAAAAGGCAGCAAAGAGAGGATATCCTTTGACAGCACTGACGTATGAACTCGCTTATTATTGTAAAACGCGTGAAATTGTTTTTCGCAGTATGGTACAATGCTTCAGTTCTGTCGACAAGAAAATATATCGTTCTGAGCAAGTTATGAATGATTGTTTAAGTTTGTGCGTTGTATACGAACCGCTGTATCTAGCGAAAGCTGAAAGGAAGTACAGGTGTCGATTTGCTAGCCCATGTTTCAGGAATAGAAGTGCAACGTGCATGATCAATGCCTAAACGATGAGCAAGTCGGAGCATAGCCTTGAAATATGTGATGTTTGGTAACGAGATTTCCCGACAGGTGTAATAAACGACAAAAGGTTACGAGATTTCAGGACGGACGCATGGGATATATTCACCGTTAGGGGAAATCAGAACAGACGTGATAAATGGCAAACGGTTACGACATGTTTCAGGACTGGGGGTTATAAAATGCTCCAGCAATTGTAAAGCGCATGACAGAGGCACGTTTGCGATTGCTCGGTAAAACATAAACTAGGCCGCGTTAACACTGCACACGCTAATTTGAAGATGGCTTATACAATCGTTAAACTAAAGGTTTGTTTCGGCGATCGATTTCAAAGAGAGCACTATAAAACTTTGTTTCGCAACGTAAGCGAATGTCCTCTTGGCAGAGTTATATACATTGTTGAGCTGTTAATTTTGCGTGGTACATTAATGAGATTGCACATCCAGCATTGGGTGGAATCAGTGTTGTGCCGAAATCTGTTGCACTGCATAGTGGAGCAACCTGTGCATCTAAAGTGATTGCAATGTATACATGGAGGCCATCTTGAAAAGCATGACGGTCTCCTTGGCAGAGGACAGTGTTGCATTACAAACCCGTTACATCGGCATTTCTCAAACCACATGCCGGAGGGGAAAATCCTATCCGTGTCTGTCCGCAGACGCACCCTCTTCAAGTTCCCTCACCTGACTCATTGGAACCCCTTAGATTTACGGGGGAAAGATAGCAAACATGCAAGTGCTTCATATCCTCTTGCTCTCAATGCACGCGCACTTTAGGGAAAGCACTCTGTGAACAAATAGCACGCCGCTTAATACAGGCCAGTTGCTTTTTTATTAAAGCATGTATAGACAATAACAAGATAGCGAGAACAAGAGTAACAACACATCTCTCCAGAGAAGAATCGAGTGCTAGCCACTGCATGTCATTTTCCTCCCTTTAATAACGATGACGATTTAAGTGTATGCCTATCAACCTTCAGTATCGGGAAGAACAAACGTCGCCATGCCATGTAGCGGCAAGAAAGTTTACCTTTTTTTATAACACAGATCTAGATTTACTTTTTCCCCATCTATACACAAATCCAATTTATGTTAGATGTAGACATATAGGGTATAAAGAAAGAACAGAAATAAGTCACGACAGGCATTAAAACGCATCGCCTAGAAGTAAATAGGAACGAAAATGTCAAGGTAACAGAGTCTTTTTTTTTTCTCCCCATCGGGAGGATGGTGAGAAGTTGGCACATAACCACCGAAATGTCATTACAGTATCTCCATTTTCCGCGGTCTTTTCCAGCGGCAGAGACACCGAAGTGACAGCAAAAGGTGATCATTCATGAATATTAAATGGTTTATAAGCACAGTAGGTGAAGGCGTCGCCTATCTTTTTCATGATGTAAAGCATTTCACGGAAATGAGACTCATGTGAGAGGCTTATAGCCTGACAGTGAGAGAGACGGGAGTCTATAATCGAAAGGTCATGAATCCCAGATGATAATTATGATCTCTTTGGCGCCAAAATCTTGGGTCAGAATGTGCGGCAGACTCTTCCATGTTCTGCTATACTGGGTTTTGTTTTGTCCGTTCGATACAAGAAGCAAAAGTGAGTCAGATCGTCCCGTAATTACTCTACTTTACATCCAAATATAGGTCAACTCGTCCACCAGCTGATGTGATATAAATGGCGCAGTTAAATCTAGTAGAGTTTCTTAGGGTCACACTCCAATCAAGTTGATTGCATTTGGCGAGGCTGCAGCGCTGGATGGGGAGAGGGCACCGTTACATAATAATGCTTAATTTAACAATACTACAAGGCAAGAAAAAGTGACCCTTGTAAAATGTCGACATTCTTGCAGCGTTGTTTTCCGGACATGAATCTACATAGGATATGGGAGAGACTATTACCGTCATGCTATATGCAGCGTTAACAATGATGACATTTTTTTTTTTTTTTTTGACTAACGATAAGCTGTACAGGCATGTATTGGAGAGAAAATAAAGTATGAGGGTCCCATTGTTTAGAAACCTGCATACATAATTATCTTGGTCAGCGAACAAGTGGCATATATCCGTGGACGAATGAGAGGCTATATTTGACTGTCGTTCTGGTTAAGTGTCCCTTGTCAGGCAATCTTAGCTCACATCAGCGAATCCCTAGAGAAAAAAAGCTAAACCGCTGCCTTTTTTTCTTCGAGGTCGAGAGCCGGGCCGCCCATAGGGGTTCGAGTGTTATCCGCACGTTGCATCCGGTCGCCTGTATTCGGAGAAGGGTGTAGTGTGATACTCTGCCCTTGGTCCTACCGTTGAACCGAGTGTCATACTAGAGTCCACTTTAACGCGCACTAACTCACTCAATATCTCTTGTGCCGTGTGATTTCTAGACAATGTGCGCATTCACGAAATAGCATAATTAACTGCTATTCACCATGAATTATCGTCCTTCTGCACTGCACTATTACCTGTATTACTTCTCTGTTTTCTGTAGTTCTCTGTGTACAATTATCTTAGACTTTCAAGTCTTCTGTTTCTGTCATTTCTTTTTATCTTCCACCTTTCTTTTCTTCTTTTCCTCTTTCCCTGCAACTGTTTAGCTCTTTTATCTGTTCAGTCAATTTTTTTCCTTTCGTGTTCATCCTTTCTTTGTTTTAAACTTCTATAGTTCCGCGTTTCTATGTTGCCATGACTAAGAAATAACTCTGGCTTTTAACTCTGTTTTGAATTCAATATTATGAATTCACGAGAGAAAGAATTTACTTGTTTAATGTTCATTGTGCTTTTGCATGGAAAGGGATCTGTAATAGGCTGGTTTCCTACTATTGAATTCTAATTTATGTATATTTACCCTGAGGACCTATGGAAACCCGATTTATTCAACAGTTTCCAACAAACACTTATACCAGCTCCTGGGGTCTAGTTTGCGTACATCAGTTGCTGCTTTGTTGCGTAGTCTTTATGGCTGTCAATAACAATTATTTTCATAGAAGTATGTTTATCATTAGATAATTTCGTCGACCAATCTTTCCTGTTAACTAAGCAAGAACAGATGGTCAAACGCAGTTTTCAATAGCAAAGAACATTTTAAATCACTTGCGAGAAAAAATTGTAATAACTGTGGTAATTTTTTCTCCAAAATGGGTAAAAGTTCTCTGACCATTTTTGCTTCAGACTCATCGAGGTAACTCTCGCCTTTGGCAGATTTTGATGGAATCGATAAACGCATTTCATAATGTAAATCAGGCATCGATCGAAAGGCCAATATGAGGGACAGCATTAAATTGACACTGGATTGTCTAATAAGGTTAACAAGTACGGACGTGCGAAGTAGCCTGGGCCAGAATGTGGTCATGTAATAAACGGTATTATGTTTGCACTGTGCAATAATCCGAAATACAAACATGTGACAATGTCTGACGTCATAAAATGGACGACTTATGACGTCGGGTAGCATTCATGACGCTTTTTGTGAGAGAATAGTGTGGTTATGCAGCTCGACTTTTATGCAGTGATCGCTTTGTAAAATTAATGTGCAAAAGGAAAGATCAAAGAGCAACGTATCATTTTCATTGTCTCCAGTGACGCTAATAACCACGTTGTGTGTCTAACTCCATCAGCTTACTTATTTTCACTCCTGTGAAGACACATATGCTGCATGTAACACATTAGAAGCAATCACACAAATCATGTTGCAGATGAGTGTGCAGCTCTGCATGAAAGTGTCAAGCATTCTGTCACTCCAATAATGAGTTGTTAGAAACAACGCCATTATTCAGAACACGGCATGCTTTGTTTCATTGATACAACAAGTGGATAGTGTCTGAATTGAGACTACCAACACGTTGTTATTTATCTTACTCAATGTTGTTGTGGCCTTTGTTTTGTTTTGCTTTTGTTTCAAAGCGCCTTCTGTCTTGTGATCACTCGCAATCACGAGAAACAATATAGCATAAAGCGGTAAAAGCCATAATGGCGAGTGCCCTCTCTGCACAGGGAAAATACCAACAACAGCGGTCTTACACGCCATTTTGTGAGATTAACATTTAGCCGACCAGAGCGCATTTTGCCATTCAATCATTGCCACGTTTTCCGGCCCTATCGCACGGAGACACGTGCATGAGCCTTGCCAGTTTGCGCCGCAAGCTTATTAATTCCCACCGCTTATCTGCACTCATAAAGTACACGAGCAACAAAGTGGAAGACGGAAAAGCTGCTCGCCGCTCGTATGTAGACGAATCGTTATCGGCACAACATTAATAAAACGCGCAGAACGCACCAGGTCGGCTGACAGTATCGGACGGAGGACAGCGCATGCATAAAGTATAGATTAATGAATAGATAAACACATTACGTACAATATTGAATACGGTCTTGGAAAACGGCGAGCACGGGTATACGTCTATCGTAAAAACATCTCGCATGAGTTTACCAAGTGTAGCTGATATTATGCACGATAAACCCCGGCATCGCATACGCTTTGTCTTGTAGTCGTCAACATAATCATGCTTATGAAATGAAATGAAATGACGAACTTTTCAAACAGAAACTGTTTGATTCACAAGATGTTAATGCAAGAATTTGAGTCAGGTGATATTTAGTGTATCTTATACCGACGATGATTAAAGTGAAGTGTAACCTCTCCGTATGAAATTGATTAAAAAAGAATATGTGCAAACTCAGTCATGCTCTGCATGTTTAAATGTGGATTAATATTTGATTATTCAGCTATGGAATTTATACAGACTTATTTTTTTTTCGGTTATATCACAGTGGAAATGCTTCAAACGAGCATCTAACGAAATGCTTGGTCTGTAAATGTTCTCATGTACCAATGCTTTGTCAAGGGACATTATGTTATTGCTGCCTGTAAGGCTGCCAGCGGTATAAGTCGTGTTGCTGCAAACGTAATTTTCGTTCTCGCAGTGGCTCGTTTCGAGGTTAATGATTGTAAAATTCATTATATATTGTTTTCCTGTTCAGGTGATCACTTTGAGTGTTGCGTAATGAGTTCTTATCGTTTATTTACATCCTCCCGCCGGGAAACAGATGTGTGTGTAGAATTTCAGTGTGTACTTTCTACGACAGTTTGACTTCCATGAGTTTGAAGCTTTTGTTATCAACCGTTTTTCTCACAGATTGTGAAGATAAACAAAAATAAAAATTTCCAAAAATTGTTGTAACTGTATCAACACCCTGCGCCATTTTCGTCTTCTGTAACGTGACACCGATTTCGTCAAAAGAAAAAAAAATGTTCTCAGATAACTATATACAGCAGTGACTGAAATTTATTTGTTTCACGATGTCAATATGAGTTATGTCGGGGGGGGGGGGGAGACAAAACTTTCGAGACGTAAAGATTATATTACGATGTGTTATCTAAAGAAGATGTGAAAATATCGGAGGTTAAAAAAAGTGGGCAAAATTGGAGAGAGAAAAAAATGGTAATGATACATCAGGAGTAACGACTAAACATGAATAGGATATCGGAGTTAAATGTCAGGGGATAAACAGAGAAGAGAAAATAAGATCTGTCCTCACATCACTCATTCCACCTGTCATGTAACGCCGCTGGAAAAAATCTCACACAGCCTTATCCATTAACTCCTTCTGTTCCAGGGACTTCGGGCATCAGTGTCTGGAAGGCTATGGGAGTTTCTTTGTCATGAAATCGGCGTTCAAGGCACACAAAGAATTAATAGTTTCAACCCTGGGCTGGCATTTTACCACTGACTCTCGGATAGCACTGTCATCTTAGAAGCTGAAGTACTATAGCGAAGCTGAAGATTTGCTTCTAACATTTCTTCCGATACCGCAATGTGTGGTATATAATAATTAACACCAGAAATGAGTTATATTCATTTGTCCATGAAAATTGGACTTCCATTGACAATATGGTGAGATTTTAGCGGGATTTAATTTAATTTTCCTTCAGACACACAAACCATTGATGTAGGGGCTTTCTTTCCATATCAAGGTTACTTTCCAGTAGTATTATGTGATGTGAGAATTCATTGCAGCTTTTTGATATTCTATACAATACATGTGAAAGTTAATTGTAATTGAATTGGCGCAAAGCGCTTACTTGTAGGATTTATGTAGTCGATGTTTGGCATTGTCGAAAGTTCAACTTCATCTTCATAGAGTTATTGCATTCCAAAAAAGTCTACATAATAATGTGCCGAACGCTGGACGGGGATTTGGTTTTAGAACACACCCTCCTTTTCGGGACCAGAACAGCTCAGATTTTAGAATTTATGAAAGAATGTCATTACTCAAAGATTATAGAGTTCACGCTCAATTTAAAATCGGAACTATTTCACGCTGCAGCTGATAGACTGAAAATCAAATTCGTTTTGACTAAAAAGATTTTAGAAATCATTGTTGATCTTTAAGGGGGTCAAGGGAGGGTAAAGATCAAGGCAAAGCTGTAATGGTGCTCATGGGGGTCACTAGACAAGAGCTATATGTGGAAGTTCGTGTGTAGTCAAGTTACGAAAATGTGATGTGCAGTGTGATGGTAATGACATCACGTGAGTGACGAGCGTTGGAATTAACATATGACGAAAACAGAATGGTGATGGTAACGCTGATCATAATGATAGCGATGATGAAGATGGGAATGACGACGGAAATGATGATGGTGATGATGGGATGATGATAGTGATGATGATGGGATGCTGATGATGCTACTGATGATGATGATGATGATGATGATGATGATGATGGTGATGATGGTGATGATGATGCATGGTGGTGATGATGGTGAGGATGATGGTGATGTTGATGCTGATGATGAGAATTATGATGGTGGTGATGATGATGGTGATGATCTATGAGGATGATGATGATGGTAATGAGGATGAGGATGATGACGGTGAGGAGGATGAGAATGGTAATGCTGATGGTGATGGTGATGATGGCAATAGTCACGGTTGTGGTTGTAATGGTGATGGTGAGGATGATTTGGCATTTTTAGAGATTCTAAAAAGGGATTGACCTGAAATGATAATCAAGTTTGACGGCTGTGACAAAATAAGACATGATACCTTTAGTAATGATGATGAAAATGAAGAGAAGTGAAATGCGGGAAGAGTTGAGTGAAGTTGAAATGCTCTTCAAGACTGCATGTTCAGAGAAATTAGAGCACGATTATCAAATCACATTATTCCTCGTCACGCTCGCCGGGCATGAATTCTTCGGCAAAGTCGGGACTAATGGCTCGTTCAGTCGAGTCGAATTTTGTTTTTTCCCCCATGGCTCAGGTTGGGCGTACTGCGATGGACCTCACGATCAAATCAAATTTTCCACATCGACTGTGATCAATAACGGATTACCGAGACAGTCCACGGGAGCATAGACGTGATGCCCGACCAGATAATCATATCAAGAATCAGTCGAACACAACAGCCGTTCTGACACTAAACCCGAAACAAAACAAAATGAATAACCTTCACGGTTGCAAACGAGGTTAAAGCGTCTATTGTTGCCATGGTATCAGGAGATCCTTTTTTTTAATTAAGCACAACTATGATATACATGGATTGCTAGGCAGACGACAATAACAAAGAATTATACTACAAAAAGAAACCAATCTTATTAAAAAAAATGAAAATAAAAAACACGTTGTCGCACTTTATGCAAAAAAAAAGAAAACCTGAAATTCCATAGTCGCCTGACATTTTAAAGTTATAGAATGTAAATGGTAAATGAAAGCTGTAGGCCTACCTATAACTTTCATCATTATATCTAATTCGTAAATCCCAGCACCTCACTGCTAAGGAGACGTGTGTCATAAATAAAGGGACGCAGAATGGAAAAGTACGGAGGTCATGGGTCAACCCTGGAGGCGAAAATCGCGTGACGCAGTAATTTTGATCATGTGTTAACTAGTATTGGTGTCGATAAGTGTTGACCGTTGGTAGGCATGTCGACACCGATTTGGTCAAAAAGTATCCGAAAATACTTCACAAAATTGCAATTGTTTGCTCACCTTCCTTGTTATATACAATGTACATTGATTGTACTGCGTTAGTCATCTCTTGATATAGGTCTAATTATGAAGTTGATGAGATCGAAAATATCAGTTAGTGGACATTTAATTTTTGGCAGTGAATAAAGGTCAAAGACAAAAAGCAGTATGTAATCTCGGTTAATTCGACGTATGGTACCTAATTTCACTGAAATTTTCAACAAAATCACCAAATCACGACCGCTGCTATCCTGTCATGCCACGTTCTACATACAATGAGCTTTTTGTTCCATTCATTGTATGCTTTGTTACGCCCGATATAGACCTATTCAATATTCTTTATGGTATATAAACGGGAAAGGTTCGGTCACATTTTGACACCAATGGTGTATTGTGCGGCGACTTTGTGTACAGTATATCTTTAATCTATTCACAATAAATCAATATAGCGTGCAAAGTCATTGTTATCATATAACAATCGAGTTTCGGCTGTATAATAAAATGATACTGTCGACACACATAGTGTTATAAATTAACACATTAACACAATCAATGTGTACCCAAGCTGGGAAATAAGCTCCTGGTTTGCCTAATTTTGTTTTGTTTTTGCGGCTATATTATCAACATGGTCATGATGGTCCAATTGAGACAAATATGATACAAGATAAAAATTGTCTGTATGCAATCATGCAATCATAATTACGTTACAAGAAATGCCCTCTGATTTCATACCTGCCTATCGATAATGGAGTCACTTTGTTTCTAACGCGACATATACGTCCATATTGGTCTGACAGTATTTACATTAGGACTAAATGGCCACTGTGCACTGCCCTGCTAAAAGGGCGCACTCCGAATAGGCAAATAGGAATGTCCAGTGACCTGATGCTAAAGGCGTATACCCCCTGTCGATAAAATGGCGACAAGCTGGAAAATACAGCTTGACTGGTTGGTCTTGTCTTGTTTTGTTTTGTTTTTGTTTTGTTTTGTTTTATTCCATTGTTTGTGTGTGTCTGGGTTTTTTTTTTTTTTTTGTGGGGGCAGGTTGTTCGCTTGAAAATATGTGATCAGCTCTCAATATACTTCAACTACAAGAGGGCAGACGTGCGGGGGGTACACAGCAGTCGTAGGTATGTAGCTGGAAGGAACGGCGATAATGTAATTTGTAAGTACTGGGGTAAAAATAGTCGCCTCGCTCCAAGGAGTGTTGAGTGACACATGAGTCAATCCGACGAGTCCAAATAGGCCGAGGTGTCCGTAAAACAACAGCAGCACACAACAAGAACAACAACAATCGGGAGATAGATAAGACACCTTTAACTTCCTGGTTGAAAGTAACAAAGTATATTGGTGTTGTTGATTTTTTTTTCATTTGAATCGAAAAGCGATTTTAAAAATGCACAAAGATGTGAGAGAAAAAATTCAATCTCGGTCACATGTATAGCTTGATATGGTAATAAGAGCATGAAACAAATAAACAAAGAAAAATACAGTCCAATAATATAAGGCAAATCTAAAATAAACATCAGCCGAAAGGGAAGGCGGTCACTATACGCACCATTCTATTGACCCTGTCCTCTGCACACTTTGCACCGGGAATAAGCCAGTTCGAAGAAAGCTCATGTGCACAGGGGTAATGACCTTTTATTTTTCTCAGTTGGTTAGGCACTTCACTCGATTCAAAGCAACATAATGCAGCAGCTTACCCAACATGACACTTTATGGAACTCGTATTCAAACAAAGAATGAACCTGCGTGAATCAAGTGACCAGAATGGTTTGTCAATCAACACTTTGGGAAGCATCCATTCCGTTGTGCTGTATTGAATGAATTAACACATTTTTTTTTTCTGTTAACATTGCCAAATACCACTCTTGCTGTCAGGTGGATGTGGGCAGGTACCATTGATAAGGATTACATGAATAATCATTGCATCACAGATGCTTATCTCAGTGAATTAAAACACGAACCTGTCTCTCACATACAAATGACCATTTTTTTTTCTGCTCAAGGGCAAACTGGAACCACAAACTGGCTTACACGCCGAGGAACACTCATGTAACCTCGGTCAAAAATCACGCTTGCATTCAATACAGTCTTATGATATATCTGTTTCATTCAGCAGTCAGCTGTACTGTAAGGGAGACATTTCTCCCTGTCATATGATGAGAATCAAATCAACAAGACATCGACTACTTATTGATTGCATATAGCACAAGCTGCATGGTGACTGTTATTGACTCGTGGCTTATGTGAGATACGTTAGATCTCGCTTCCATTACAAACGTTTTCCTTCAACTTCGCAAAGATTGTCCATTATGCTAGCGAAAAAACTTCGATAATTATCTACCTATAGGGGCGGCGCAGTGTTTTCAAAAGTGTGGGGGCCCACTTCCGGGTTTTATGAGCTAACAAGGAAAAAAAAAAGAAAAAAAAAAGGCTCATCTCTTCTCCCCGTCCACTTCCGGGTTTCTTCAGCTGACAAGCAAAAAAAAAAAAAAAAAAGAAAAAAAAAAGGTCTTCAGAAAAAACACATAACCAAATAACCTTACCGCCGCCATACTTCAAGATCCCTATCTATATTTTAGTGCCACTTACCTACTTCCGGGTTACAAAAAAAAAGTGTGGGGGCCCAAAGTGATGACACCTTACGTATTCCTTTGTATGGTGCACAAAAAGTGTGGGGTCCCGAGCCCCCACGGCCCCCAAGGCTGCGCTGGCCATGACTATAGACAATAATATAGACGCTGTGGTACAGGATATGATCATATTTCATTGAAATATCTACCATCACATATGTCATGCAGACCTCAATGTAAATGAATCTATACAACAGTTATGATTGATTCGCATGAGTCATAAACCCCAAACAAAATTAATTTTGCAATTGATTTCTAATCCATCTTATTTCTCATTTGACTGAATTGATCGCAAATACGTCAAAAGCTGTGATTGATTCTCATTCAATCGCAGGAAATCAACAAATCAATATTGTGAATTCGATGGCAGTTTAAAATTTGCAATTTTGATCGTTTTTTTTTTAACATCAAACATAATATGAATTGGGTATCATTAGAATAATAGAGAATATATAAATCTTTATCATGAAAATATTTTCAAGGTTACTGGAATTTTTTTAAATTTTGTAAGATTGCAAAATTAATGCAATTCATGCAGATCGATGGCATTTAGAAATAAGTCTTTATTTGAAGACGAATATCTTGTCATTATTTCAAAGTTTAAAAAAATCAAATAATTCTTATGATGACTTATGTGAAATTGATTTCAACCGCACGGTTTATAAGACGGAGGCCCTGATCGCTAGCAAGCTGAGAAATAAATTATCATATTGCAATTATTGTACTTCACTGCAGGGCCAGTTGGATTAGGTTCTGTACAAGGATTGAAATCAACCATTATTGCAGTTACTATAATATCATGACAGTGGATAGGAAAACAACAAATGAGCACTCATATTATCGCTGTAGTATCTGCAATTATCCTAATTTAACATAATTGGCAAATATTAAAACAAACCTTCCTCTTGATACTGTATAATATTAGCGTAGATATATATATATATATATATATATATATATATTTGTGTGTGTGCATGTGTGTGTGTGTGTGTGTGTGTGTGTGTGTGCGTGCCTGTGTCTGTGTCTGTGTGTGCAGAAACGTGGTATACCTTTTATTTTACAGGAACGTTTGGTTTTTGTTGTCTGGCATTTGTTTGTCAAATGAATCTATAGCATATCGTTTCTTCTGAGATATCCTTGCAAGCTGTAAGACCACAGCCTTAGTAAAAAACGAGAAATGAGGTATAGGAAAAATTAAACTCGCATGTTATTTTCACTGAACATTCCACACTAGTAAAAAACAAACAAACAAACAAACAAACAAACATAAAAAACCCAAAAAACCTGCACCTTTCTTCTTTCCTGATGTTGACCTAGCTTTATTTTAAGCATGACTTGATTAAGCCTTTTCCTCTGTGCATGCAAGGAGATTTTTTTTTTTGATGTTTTAAAGGAAATATTGTCAAATGAACGTGTTCTGCGCTCGCCTCGAGTCCCCTTTCTGCTACATTGCTTTAATGTCATTGTTCGCTCAAGCACGTGAGAAGACAAAAATACTCGCGCCCAAAGCAGGAAGACTGAAATGCACATAGGAGAGAGGAAAATAAACTTGCCTCCTTGCAGCAAATGACTGCCAGGCGTGAAAGTCAGAGGAAATAAGAGTTATGGACAGCACCGAAAATAACATGTAAAAATCCCATACAGTCGGTATAGCAGAAAATCCTTACCTCATCTCTTTCAAACTATGACATGAACGTACGCATTTACAGAACAGATTATTATAGAATACGAGACGAAGACGCAGAACTATAACAGACTTAAGGAAAGCAATGACATATTCCATCTACGCGTTTCAACACTCGACTGCCAAAAAAAATATTGAAGTTTCCTTGTCATAGTATTCTGACGGACTGAGAAAATGTGAATGTGAGAGCTATTTTGGTATTATCAAAAACATGATTATCATAGTCATGGAAATTGAGGGAGCGCAAGTGCAGAAAAAAAAAGAACAACAACATAGACACGACGACACAAACGGACAGAATATTCTGCATGCAGTTATGGTAAATGCATCATGGTTATGCATGTCATTATCGGTTTATCTGCGATTTCTAATCAACATGAACATGTACATACTGATACAAGATTGAAAGAAAGTACACAGAAACAATCGTTCATAAATGTTTGATGGTAATATAATTAAAAAAAGGACATACTATAATACAGGTACATTGAACGTTATAGATGTTGATGTAAGCCGAATTACTCTCAGTAAATTCACCGGATTTCATGTCACTTCAAGTTAATCTTAATTCATAAAGTTCTGACCATCTTTCACGTTCAGTAGAGAAAATTGCTTTCTCAACAGTGATTTGTCATATCCACTTTTATGAGACTGTCTAATTGCTAGCATTTGTCTCATTAGGCATTGCATGAGTCATCATGATAACATTTTGACTGACAATATCATCAGCTAAAAAAAAAAAAAAAAAGGAGTAGATGAGTGTAGAATCCGTGAAAGGTCGCGAAATAAAGAATAAATGTGAATAACGATCAAGTCAAGCTAAAAGACTGAAGGATTTTTTCAATCTAAATTCAGGATCTCAACCGTACTTGCCGACCCCCTTGCCTCCCTCCCAGCAGCGGTACTTTGGTATGCATTATCGACTCTTTAAGGTCCAGAGGACTGATGTTTTAAATGTCAGCTGATACGTTGTGCATGTAAGAGCCTGGCGGCGTACGTTATCATAGCAACGGGAGGAGCTAGTCGAGGTGTGAGAAGTACTACGTTGGAGAAGAAGGGGAAGGGGAACGCGGGCTGCTTCCGGCTGCAGTCACTCCTCCTTATAACGCTGACGGTGACCCTGCGAAATAGGAGTCAGATGAATATTTTTTCTTTTGTAATCTCATAGAATATGTATTATTGTGTGTGTGTGCATGCGTGTGTGTGTGAGTTGTGGGGATGTGTGTTTGTGTACGTGTGCATCCATACATATCTTGTGTGTGTATGTTTTATGTTTATATATATATATATATATATATATATATATATATATATATATATATATATATGTATGTATATGTATATGTATATAGATATAGATATAGATATTTACATATCTTTTCACTTTTCTTTTCAATCATGCGTGAAGTAGTGTGACAACCTTTTTACTCATTACAGTGCTCATGACTGCGACGTGTCCATAGAGCATTCAACACTGGTTGTCACAAAGTACACCTGCTGCATTTTGCTTTGGTTTGTATTACGAGTTTTTGTTTTTTTATTCTTGTGGAGAACAACGTGTTCACAACCTGCAGACGAATTGAATGATCTTTAAAATTTCTATATATTGTTGACTCAGGCATAATCATGAATACCTTACGCTCAAATATTTGTGTGCATTGAGTGATTGCAGCAATATTAGTAGAACACATCAGTCAAAAGTTATGCATTTTTCAAGTTTTGGTGCAGCCATCGCTGGACGAGAAGACGACTACAGTTTACAACGTCACATTTGAAAAACAATACAGGAAAATCTAACGAAAATTGAACAGAGTTTCATGATGTAATAAAAAGTACATGCACATTTCTTCGACTTGGTACTGATATGTTAAGAGTAATATTCCCCTTACTTTCTGAAAGAGGTAAATTAGGTTCTCTTTCTCTCTCATTGTACTAGAAAAGTGAAAATATGTTAAGTGGAGCAAAGATACCCTTGTATTAAATCTTGAAATAAGGAGGAAAAACAAAAAGGGAATATCCCACCTGCCCACGGCGCACTATACATTTCAGTCACGAGGTTGTCGAATAGCCGCCGGGAACATGGTGTAAAATTATCATTACTTACTTAACTTTACTTTACTCCAGCGATGTGATATAGGACTGAGGTTGCAAAGTTAAAATTCCTGTGCTATAAAGAGTACTCTCTCCTTCAAGCGAAATAGACGTACGTGGTTTTACGCAACATCTCGCTAGTATGAAAATAGAAAACTACCATAATAACTGAATAAAAAGAAACACCTCGGGCATCTGCTTTCGTATATAGACATGCATAATGTAAATGTACCTTTGGCTAGGTTCAGAATGATCTTCAATTTTCATTCAGAGTACACTGATATATCCTAAAGGATAAGAGTGTAAGAAGATTGCTATGTTTAGATTTATCATACGAAATTAGTTCTTAAGTGTTGACAGATAAAATAAGGCCTGAAGAAATGCGCTTCTGTGCTCCAGTAACGGGTGACAACAACAACCAAAGTTTTACTGGATAGGAAAAGCGGCGTATATCATGAGTGTCCGTGTGTCTGGTGTGTGTGTGTGTGCGCGCGCGCACGCGTACCTGTTTGTCAGTCTTTCTGTCTGTCTGTGTCTGTGTGTCTACCCGTCGTTGCATCCTACAATGAGTTACAGTTATATTTCTTAGTGTACATCCCTTGAGAAATTAATCGTGATAATTAACTTCTGCTCCAATACACTTCCATTGTGAGAGGCAGGGATAAGGATATGGATCCTTTAGCCTTCGTTTCAAATTGCAGGAAATTTGAAGAATCTATTGGCTACATGTCTCGCTTCACGCCCTCCCTCCCCCCCCCCCCCATCTACTGTAATCCCTTTTCTCCTTTCTGCTTGAGTGTAATACAATCAATCACCGACCAAGCGATAGCTGGGCGTTCATCGAGAGTCTTACACAGTAATTGCTTCTCAATCTCAAGATCCAGGCCATATGACCACAAGACAGGTGGAGATATCGTCAACAATAAAGGGGAAATACTTACACACACACACACACACCCACCCACACACACACACACAAAATTGTACGTCATATGTTTTATAGTTTGTTGAGGATACGCCTATATATACATTTTTTTTCTTTTTAGATAGTGAGAGAGAGAAAGACGTATACTTTCCATGTGTTGTATTTGGTAAATTATATTCATCTTTAGGCCTATAGTACTTTCAAACGAAACAGACACAGATACCAGCAGAATCAGTTAACATAGAGAGAGAAATGTGTGACGTAATTTTTATAAACATAACTACCACGGATGATGACGCAACACAAAGTAACATCCCTTCTATGGTAGCTTAAGGTAAAAATATGTTTTTATCACTCTGACATTTCTAGTTAATCTCATCACTGGAGTTCCATTTACAAAGATACCAAGAGACTTAATATAGATAAATGTATAATACATTATTTGCCTGATAACTCGATATCTTTCTCACACTTTTAGTGACTGAACAAACAGGGTAACATCTGAATCAATTTCCATAAATACCTCCCTTTCCAATGTGATAAACCTGTCTTAGATTAATACTAACAATAATGATTTAATGCTCCTGCGTCACTTTATCTCCATGTTCCTAATTATCATGACGTCTTCGACATTTACGTCAATAATATGTCCACATCTACTGAAGAAGAGAACAAATTTTGACAACGTTTATGTGACTCAATAAATTTGTGTGAGCCATTAGCCATCTTTCGGCGTGAAGTTCATCTAATGCTGGGAAGCTTCAGAGACACTGAATGTACCTATTCAAATATCAACTCAACTATCAAATGTCGTTTCTTTGCATTCTCTTTTCTGGTCTCTGTAGAGGAAACAGGTTTACGACGCACCGCAAATGGGTGAAATCGAGTCAGTCTTCAAGGCGTCGTATTGGAACCCGTCATTGCATCAGAGAGCAGAACTATGTCAATGAGGGCATAGGGGACAGTGGCATACTTTTTTTTTTCTTGCTTTGCATCTTTTTGTTTTCTTCCAAAGGTACCTTCACACACACACAAAAAAAAAAAAAACAAACAAACAAACAAACAAACAAACATCTTCGTATTGCTCTCTGGTTCACGGAGAGTGATTTGATGCTTGCACCTGCCTTACATATTTCCAAAGGCAGATTCATGAATCCTGGGAACCATGGGCGCTTCGGCAATCAATATCAGAAGGTCATGGACGGCTGGCTTTTAATATGTGTGTGTATATATAATCTTGTATGTCAGCAAGAAAGAGAAAGAGATGGAGTATATATATATATATATATATATATATATATATATATATATATGTGAGATATGAGAAAGGAAGGAGAAAATCGGTGCGTAGCTATGACAGTATTATTCCTCTTACTGTTCCTCCTTTTCGGAAAAGCGCAAGAGTTGAAAAATTGGTCTCCGCCGGGACTCGAACCCGGGTCTTTGACATGGAACGCCAACGCCTTAACCGCTCGGCCACGGAGACGTCATAGCGGTTCAGGCAGACCCAAGCTCGAATACCCGACGGTATATATATATATATATATATATATATATATATATAATCTAGGTATAGTATATACTACTAGTTTACAGATGTGTGTGTGTGTGTGTGTGTGTGTTTGTGTAAGAGCCAAAATAGAGGGAGACAAATCGTGTGTGAGCTTTTGTGTCTGCAATAGAAAGAAGCAGAAAGAAAGAAAGAAAGTTTGTGTGTTTGTGTGTGCGTATTTGTAAGAGAGTGAGGAAGAAAGCAAGAGTGACTGTTTTGGCGTATGCTTGTAAGCACTGTACGTCAGTCATCTGATAGTTTGCTGTGTTTGCTCAACAGATTGGTGTGGTTTGTTTGTTTGTTTGTTTGTTTGTTTCTGTGCTTTTTTAAGGGCATAAATCAATCAAATCAAAACAAATCACTGCGTACGTAGCAAGAATACAGAGCAATATCACTTCAACATGAATGTCGGAATCACCGACATGTCGATGTCGGAATCACCGACATGTCGGTGTGATGTTTCTCGATTTGGTTTGTTAGCTAGATCAATTTCACTCTCAAAGAAGTTTCAATTCTCTGCAGAGGTATAGGCAACAGAAGTTGCAGTATGCATTATGTTTGCGTTCGCAACTTGACATAGATAAAAATAAAATGCAGAGAATGTTGTTGATTTATGACAAAAAGGGACACGCGTAGACAAAAATAGGTAGGCCTACGTAGGTCACAGAGTGAAGGTACAGATAGCTAGGTTGGTAGATGGACAAGTAAGAAAATAGTGCGATGTGTTTTTGTTTGTGAGCGTATTCTATCAAACTGAGTTTTCGACAACCCCCGTCAAACGTTCGTTCATAATACAGGTTACTAATCAATAAAGGTGAAGACGGCCCCTGCCGACTTTGAAAGGGACAACATTAAGTAACTAGTTTTGTGTGGGGGGGGGGGGGGGTTCCAACTTGTCATCAATCTAATACGTCATTCTCTGTCCCTCTTCCTGCGAACAATGTAGCCACTTTCATCGCCGTGTCTGTGACATCATCAGCGTTCTCAAGTTGAGCGGTACCCCCGCATGTCAACGGGGATACAGGAGCGAACGAAAATAAGTCGAACGGAAGTCTGCCCGATTCAGTGCACCATTCAATCAATAAGAAGTATTCTAGCAAAGTTTGGCTCTCGTATCTAGGGAAGAATGAGAAGTAGGAGAGAAGTCACTTGAAGAGCACGCAGAAGATTGATGATAAACAAATCTTTTAGGAGAAGGAGATAACCGCGCTAACTATTGATTAACAAAACAGGCTCAAGACGGAATTCGATCGCAGTGTTCCGTTCTTCGTGACACAGGTGCTCAGTTCCCAAAGCTTTGACATCAGCATCAATTCGACCTATCCACATAAAAAAGAGAGAGAGAGAGAGAGAGATAGAGGAAAAGAGATAGAAAAAAGAATTAACAATGTCTCCTATTATGTATGCATGCAAATGCCTTCACATGGCAGGACAACGCAGCATACTTACGTAATCTACACGAATTTAGCCTCGAGTGTCAAGTTAATCGGTACTTCGAAGTAAACATGAAGAAGTATACGTAAAGATAATTTGGTATAAAACTCAATTCAGTAGTTCAATGGATTCTTAACAAATCTTCTCTTTGTTATTTTCACATAGGGCGTAATCTCTTCTCTATAAAAACCTGTAAGAATCGAACAAACACTTTCTACTTTCCAAATGAGAATAACATGCAACTTTGTCTTGCATAGAGCTTTCACAAGGTGAGTACAATGGAATGATTGTGTCTACACTGCTGGAAAACGTTTGGAAAATGTTCTAAATATAGGAGAAAAAGTGTGAAGAATGCTTTGCAGCAATAATTTTAGCCTTAAAATCTGATCTTGGAAGCTCTATTATTCTTACTTGCATTTCGAGTGTTTTGTTTTGTTTTGTTTTGTTTTGTTTTTTTTTTCTCTCTTGCAAGATTTGCAGTATTTTCACCTCAGGGCTTCTCATACTATGAAATAGAAATTCATTCAGTTTTTTGTGACATTCTTTAAGTTATTTGCATGATCATCTAGTATCTATAAATTATGGAATTTCTGTAAGCACATAAAAGAGGGATTCTACCTTTAAGAACACGGCCTCTTTCGGGCAGACTGCAGTTCGTTTGGTTGTGAATTTCACCTGACAAGAGTCATTACACGTCAGGGGCTTGCGTGTAAATTAGTTTTGGAGGGAATGCATCACGATTGGGAAAGATGCAATAAACCAACGTTGGTTGAGAAGATTAAGGGCAACCTGTTTTCCCTAGCCCATCGTAAGGGGTACAGGTCGTCACCAGGCCGCCATGTTGGCTTTATTACTTGCATGGGCCCAAGCTATTACTCGGTATCGAGGCCCTACTATCGCTGTAACCAGATGCTAACGGGAATGGCTGTTCAGAATGCTGCGATTGCCTTAATCATGGGGCTGGGAAGAGAAAACTGCGCCAAATGAGATGAAATGGGCGTTTCAGATTGCATGCTGGCTCGGGACAACGCGATCCCTGAGGCTATGGCAGGGTAACGGGGCGCGGCGATTCTTACGCGTCGACCGCTTCGGCCGACTTTACAGTGGAACACCAATCACCGCGGCTCGCCTGGCACGCAGTGACCCCCAGCGGCAATGGGATATGACGGCACAAAAGCACTGTACTTTGACCATAATTTACCCCCTCTTTGTCTTTCACCTGTATGCTCTTGCGAATTTCCTGGCATTCAAGTTTTCACAGAATTGTGAACACGAGGAAGATGTGCAAAGTAAGGCTCAACATCGGTCGATTTTTCTTTGCATACTGCAACTAATAGAATGAAAGCTATAGGAAACAAAATAAACATACACCACAAATTCATTGATATGGTATCTGCATATGTAATTTATATCAATGATCCTTGGTTGAACATAGGCAAACATGACTATATTTATACAGGGATGAGTATGTAGTAAAAGAAAATAAAAAAGGACATGAAACTGACCTTTGACTTCACTGGCAGAACTTATTCAATATCTAATAAATTTGATAATTAATATTGCACTCTGATTGTTTCAAAAATAAAGTTACAACTTGATGTAATATTCTTCAGTTTATATAGGGTAATTAAAAGGTATTACCATTGGAAGCAGTGATTTAAAAAAAGAATATTCGAGTTATAACATTTGATTCATGTTTGTAGATCAGTTGTATCATGAAACATCCTACCATACACAAATTTTGCAATAAAGCCTAGAATATAAGAAGATTCCACTGTTTTCCTTACTGTGGACGGCCTTTTCCAGAAACATTTGGATTGTAAACTATCGTTCACATTTTGTGTATTCAACAATAATTAAAATTGATTAAACTGATTACCATTTTTACATTGGTTGGTTGTTTCTATCCCTAACTCACATTTTAGAACTATTTTGAAGCTCTAAAGCTCAGTTTTCGTTTTATCTGCAAATGGAAAATAATGCCAACAAACTATATGTTAATCATCGTTGAAAATAGGTTCTGTTAAATATCCCTTTCTATATTCAATCGATTTCAGTCCACTTTCTTTTATTTTAAGTTTTATAAACATAATCATCATCTTTCTTGGGGTTTGGTTGTGTTCATGTGTTCTCCGGCTGTTCATACCGAGCTTTGAATGCTTCTCAAATAGCCGTTCGCCAGTGTGTTCTATCAAAATCCATATAAGAATATAAAGAAACGCACACTTTTTATTCATAATTTGTTTCTGATCTGCCGGGGCAAGACGGACCCAGTGGTCCGTTTTGCCACCCCCTATGCGCCGTTTTACCGGAGGCCTCGGGTGAAACGGCCCATGGTATAAGAAAAGAATAATTATTGATTTTGTTGAGAGAATGAAACATTTTGTCAACGTATATAGATGGGTACACGCTGCCACAGCTAGCATATACACCAAAGAAGAATAATTAAATCCCTGTATAGTTTAAGTATAACGAGCCTCAAAAGTTAAGGGGTCTGTAATTACTCCACTGTCCCCGACTACCAGATCATCACACGTATGCCTCAATGTGATTGAGCATAGGCGACATGGACCATATACACTCGGGTGTGCTGTATGGTGTTTGGGTGGCTTCGTCCGAAAGACAGAATTCTAGCTCTCTCGAGTAATGAACGACAGCCTATGGGCTACTATGGGCAATAACGTTGTCTTCCAGATAAGGCAAACATGAAGAACTGGTATAGTGGTGCGATGCAGCATTTCGTCAAAGTACGTACGATGCTCTATAATCCGCTCCAAGTCTTTCACGGGTAACAATTTAATTGTTGTCTTATATTATACAGTACACATCTATAGTTATGATCTGATTCAATACTATTCTATGGATTTAAAATGGTACCGTCAGAGGGGTGTGTGCTTGGCATTCTATCAACAATTGGTTCTGTTGAATCTAAAGCTTTCCGCAGTCGATTTCGTTCATGGAGAGAAATATATCTCAAAGAAAGGGTAGGAAATTTAAAAAAAAAAAGATCACAAAGCCAAGTTCAAAAAAGAGATGTATAAACGACGTGTCCATGTTTCACTCAAGAATTTCTCTCAAAAAGAGTTTGCTCCATGTCTTCTCTGTTAGAATTCAAGAAAAATCTGTCAGACCAAAAAAGAAAGAAAGAAAGAAAAAATTGAACCATAGAGATAATTTCGTCAGAATAAAACTTTCAGTTGAAGTGTCTAAGCAAATGCTTGCTGTTTTTCTATCCTTTCTCGACGGTCCAAATGTCACGTGGGAAGCCCAAATACCTCTAATCTGTCAAATTGCGATGCACTGATGATGAAATACACCTTACCTTCCGAGCGATGTATAGCGCAATAAATTCGCGTACCTGTTTATGAACATGTCCTGGTCGTTTAAGTGATTATACACATGACGTTCATCTAATCAAGTGTATAACGGCAGGAAACCCGTTACCATTGACTACTACGCGACCGCGTTCGTCAATTTTCATGAATTATTGTCTACCCCGCTACTTGACTCGTCAAGCACACAGTTTTCCAATGCTGTAATCTGAGCGGACTCGTACAAAGATAGGACAACATAAATTTGCCCATGTGACAAAACTCAATAAATTGAATTACCCCTTCCTGGGAACGTGATCTGAAGTTGGGTTTGAAACCGTCGGAATAAGAACTTCTCTCCATCTCTCTCCCTCACCCTCTCTTTGAATCTACATAAAAATTCTAGGGGCAAGCATGCTAACAGAAAACTTTTAACAAGCAAACAAAAGAGTTCCTTTGACTTATTAAAGCCAAACACAAGGGTGACGGTATGTTAAGGCAATTATGTCACTACAGAATTTAAGACAGTCACCTCATCCCATTCGATGGAACCATTTGCAGGTATTGGATTGTAAATTGAACACACGCCACCTCTGTAACTCGTTTTGATATACATGTACATGTACGCCATCATTTCGTTGGCGGTTTGCTGCTTTCCTCAGTATAGCATCGTCAGGTTTTTTTGTGTTTTTTTTTTCTTTTCTTTTCTTCTTCTTCTTTGTCCTGTACGCTTTGTCCAAGCAGAATGCTCATCAAAATAGGAGTTCACACATTGTGCGGCGGACTTGAAATACAAAGCCACTCTGGTGACTCTGACAATGACCCTTCTCTATGAGAAATTAACTTCAGAGTCATCGAATTATTATTACGTACATGTATGGTCAAAATAAACGCCCTCTAGAGCCTGACAGGAAATTTTTAGTAAACGCGACGCACACCCACAGAGCACGGCAATCCCATCATGGAATATTGCTATTTCCATGTAGGGCTGTCTATTCTCGACAGTCGTCACTGGAGTTATATACGCCCACATGGACATACATGTACAAACTTGTTTCGTTGAACACAATGATAATTTGAATCATAACAGCACTGCATAAACACTGTTTAAGAAATATTTGCGTCTGTGGCACTTGTTTATGCTGGTCCGAAGTGTTACCGCCAGTTTCTTTTTGCGGCTGTTTGATTGTTCGGGTTTTATCTATCTATTTGTTTGTTTGTTTGTTTGTTTGTTTTGAAAACAAATCACAAAATTTCACAAAACATGAATTTCGGTAACACGACATTTGCTCCTGCGACAGTTCGCTACTGTCTTATTTTCTCCAAGGGTTAGGGTTATATTTGTGATAGGGTTTAGGTTCAATTTGATGTGAGGAGTAGGATTAGCAGTGGCGGATCCAGATGGGGCGCTACCGGGCGCACGCCTCCTTTTTATTTCTCGTTAAAACAAAAGGAAAAAAATGGGGGCGTGCGCACCCCCTTTAACTTTGTAAAGGCGCCTCCCCTTTTAACGGAATTCCTGGATCCGCCCCTGATTAGGGTTAGTTTGTGGGTAGAATTTATATTTGGCTTAGCTTGCAGTTATTCCATGGGAGCAATTAATTGTCACCAGAGCAACTGTAATGAAACCGTAATTTCATGTGATTCTGAACAAACAAATCTTGCAAGTGAGTGTCAAAGAAAAAGAGTACTGTTCGACAGATTGTGACAATGATTTGTGATCAAAACGAGAAAATCAGCAACTGCCGAGAAGCGATTGCAAGACAAATCGTTTTAAGAGAGGCCTTTTGGGTAAATTTGAAGAAACAAACTTACAGGGATCAAAATCAGTGGAATATGTAAACATTCTTGAAACCTACACACTGCTATTATGCACATATGGTACAAAACAATAATTATGTGAAAAGTAGTGTCGACAAAGAAAACTTTTGTTGGTGGGTCTCAAATAAATTTGCACACCTAGTTCATTCTGTTGTGATTGCGATTGGGCACCATAATTCGTAGCAAGAAGAAATGTGAAGACCTTTTTTTTTTTTTTTTTTTTGTTTGTCAGCTGATGAGGCACCATGATTGGTTGGCATGATGTGACATAATTTCGTGGCAATTTAGCATAATTTTAGGGCGCTTCAAGCACAATCCCGTATTTTTCGTTGGTCACACTGGTTGTGCATTTCATTTTTATATCACCTATCAGACAAAGGAGGAGCAGAGCTGCACCAGCAGGGAGCAGTCTATATACAAATAGAAGGACCAGACAACAGACATTGAACACTTGATCTACGGACACTTTACAGGACATTGAACAAAAGTGATACTAAAACTACAGAAAACAGACATACATCTGTGTATCATCTAGGGATGGACTACAGGCATTAAAGTGATAGTATAATTTTGGCTGAGATGGGGATTCAGACTTTTAACTTTTTGATAATTAGAAACTTTTAGATGAAATATCAGAAAACAATGCTAAGGGGAAGTTAAAGTTAATTTGATGAAAATCAGTTTTGAAATGGCCGAGATTTTAGTACAAAACAAAACAATGTGGTCCTCATAAAAGGTGTACCCCAATTTTTACTAGAACCGCGTTTTCGTTTTTGGATATGTCAACCATTTCAAAACCGATTTTCATCAAACTGACTTTAAATTCCTCTAAGAACTGTATGCTATTTGATATTTTACGTAAATGGTTTCTGATTATTTCGTAAAAAGTCTGAACCCCCATCTCAACCAAAACTATACCATCACTTTAATGTTTGTAGCCCATCCCTTGATGATACACAGTTGTACGTCTGTTTTCTGTTGTCTTAGTATCACTATTGTTCAATGTCCTGTGATATGTGTCCTGTATGTGTTCGTAGATGTAATATTTCACATAAATGGTTTCTGATTATCTTGCAAAAAAATACTGAACCCTATATCAACCAAAGCTACACCATCCCTTTATGCCATGGCTAATAAGCTAACAAATCCCACTGGTTTAATCATGGAGCTACTCCACACATGGACTAGTAACGAAGGTCATTCTTTGAGCCCATCATCACCGCCGCCACCTGATTATGTGCATCTTAATTAGTACAATCAGGTGCTTGGATAATGACGATTGTGACATCGTGCATCAACACTGACAAAAGATCCATTTCCCTCTTATTTCACTGAGGTGTTTTTTTCAGACTCAACTGCCTTTGAGTAACACTGATGGAAGGGAGCAGCAAACTCGAAAACATTACAGTTTTCTTATCACAAAATTGAAAATTACTGAAGTGGACACTTGTGGGCATGTAATATGGTTTAATGATAGGACATCTTAATGTCATCTACGGTTACTGTCCATGTTTACTCTGGAACAATGTGCGAGAAATGGGAAAAATTATATTACAAATCACACCCAACCTGTCAAAATAACTACTTTCTCTTGTAAAGTATGCACAAAAGAAATTACTTGAGCGATAATTTCCCAATGTACGCTACAACTGCACATGCATCTTTCATGATTTAAGAGAGTAATTAAATTCTGCGCATGTAGTTTTTAGATTTCTAAAAGCTCCATCTTGTTTTTATCCAGGCTGGCTGTCGGCAGTGATGATAAGATCAATGCAGAAGAGCATATTTAAAATTCTTTTGTGACGTTTTTGACAGAAACAGGGGCATGAATTAATTAACGAGCAATGAACGTTGATGTGTAGTAAGTCCATGGTTTAATGCAATAAAGACTGAACTTTAAACACACACACACACAGCACACAGACACAAACACAGACACACACATACACAAACAAACACATACAGACACAAGAAGGCTTCCTGTAACAACATATATTCCATGTTTTATTGCATACAACATCCGTTTGCAATCATCTCATAGTCAGTCAATGTCACATTTGCATTGATGTAGAATTCACTGAAGCATCAATTTGGACCTCAAAATGGGGGTGGGGGCCAAGAAGAGCTTCATTTACACCAGACAAAAGAACCAAAAATTCCTCATAATATTGTATAGCCACGACATTCTACTGGTGGTTCCTCTGCTCTGTGTGCACCACAATTTTAAAACCATAAATGGCGACATCGATGTTGCCAAATATTGTTTTAAGACACAAATCACACCTGCATCTGGTATATTATATACAATTTTAAGATTAAATCAAAATGAGAAATGTCACCCAGATTTATTAAAGCAGGGAAATGTCAATACGCTGCCATAAACTCCCCGTTATACAAATTAGATATTGTTATCAGTTATCAATGACCGATTAGCACTCTGAGATTGATAAACTCTAGGCAAAATAAAGATAACTTGTATGCACGCTACAACCACTTCTATTCAAAAATAAATCTCTCAAGTTCATCACACAAATCTTTTGCTGACTCGGCAGAAAAGGGGTGGATGACTGAATTTCAAACAGTAAAGAAATCTTTCCCAACAGCCAAGATGTACAAGTTGAAACTGATCATTGCACGACATGAAAGTGGCATTATTTTGTTGTCCTCATTAACTCTAGCCACATATCTGAACTTTCATAACAATCATAACCATCCATACTTTTCTTTTTTTTTAAACTCTAAAAAACACATGTGAGTGATACAGACATGCCTATGAATGGTGTGGTAGTCTTTGTCCACAGCTCCGCAAATTAAGTATTATGAACACTGATACTGTCTTGGCTGCATTCATGGCTAAGACACAGGGCACAAATCACAGGTATCACAGGGCAAGCCCTTTAATGTGCAGCCACTCCTTTGTGTTACCACTTCTAGCTTTCTCCTTTGTACCACCATAAATTAAGACAGGAAGAGCCAAACAAATCATCGACACTCTCAGGTGCTGCTGATGATATATACGGTAATGACTAATCATGTAACTCCATGCCAAACCCACTTTCTCATGATTTTTCACACTGTTGTATGAAATAAAGAGAAATCCTCTGACATATCTAGAGCACTCAAACTCATGTCTATGCCGCAGCCTGAAGAAGATGGTGAACAGCACTCACTGATAGTCTTCTTCATCCAGTCATTTTCAAGAAATTTGATTGCACCATGTTCACAAGTAACAAAAACACAAACAATCAATCATGCAAAAAACTCTGGCATTTCAACGTCAGTCCCCCTGCCTGTCACTCATGGACTACTAGTAGATAAAAAGTAGTCAATCATTTTACTATCTTTGTTTCAATTTCCCAATTCACTCAAGACCGGTGATTATAAAGTTGGTTATTTCTTTCACATTTGACCCTACACACCCTGACCTTGGTGACTGACACAGTAATCCTAGAACCAAAGCAGAAGTTTTTTTTTTGTTTTTTTTAAACAATATGAAGTCGAATTCATCATATTCTACTGTATTATCTTTCACACATACCCAACAAAAGCGGCCAAATTGGAATTTTGAACAGCTTGATTACACGTCACTGGAAATGATAAATACGGTGCCAGAGTACTTTTTTGTTCAGTACATGTCATTCTGGATTTTGTGGGACACTGCATAAAAATGGAAAATACACTTGTGGTTATCTAAGGCAGGGTAACTACTTGACCGACTGTCAAAACAAAATATAGCCTTTGACATTTCTTACATACAAAAAAATGAAGCGACAGACCATAACGCTAAACCACAAAAGGTATTACTTGAACCTAAACTTCCTAAAAAAAATAAAAATAAAAACTGAATCAAAATTGAATCATAAGTTACAAATAAGGAGTCAGAAAAGTCTGAACACATATTATGTATAAATAGGCCATAACAGACGTATTGATAGAATGCCAAGAATAAAATAATCTAATTTGCTTTCCCACATATAACAGACAAATAAGCACCCCCGCAGCTGAGTGGTGATCACACTGTACATAGCAGTAGTTGGTTACATTTTCCTGTTTGTGGAACAATCATAGCTGGATAAGGATTTCCAAGACTGATACATTTTTGTGGATACATTCTACGACAAGGTGGACAGTATTCCACAGAATGAGACTATTTGAGAGTGAACAAATATACTACATTAGATAGTAAGGGACTGAAATACAAAGTAGCTTGCTCCCTCTTTTTTTCTTCTTTTTTTTTAAACATTTTGGCTCAAAACGGTCTACAGGTGTGATATCTACATGTACATTGTATATCCTTTGACACACTGCTGTGGTTTGACATACTTACTTCTCACAGCAGTGAACACGCATGGATGCTTTGGGACTTATATTCCAGATTAAATATCAGCTTAGGTTCAAAGTTTAGCATGTACTTGGCTTGGTCCATTTGGCAGCCAGAGTCATAATCTGTTTCCACTGAGGCTTTAAGCTTTGTTGACTCAACAGTCTCAAACATGATACTTTATACATTATACATGATACAAATTTGAATGCTCCCTGGCTGAGTATTTCCCTAGCAAGTGAAACAGGCATTACAACTTCAAAATTTCTCATTCCAGCATCAAAGGATCCATAAACTGTGAAGGCAGAGTTCTTTCAGGACTCATACTTCAATGCAGACAAGACACAACTTACAATCTACGCAACATTTGGACACTCGCGCTTGCCAACACTGTAATCCCGTCATGTTAATGAGATCCAGTAGTGGGGCGCTTTGCAAATGAATGCAGTGACATTTCAGACAATCATTTCTCGGCGGAAGTCCCAGCAGAATAGGTGTCTGCAGAATATCCGACAAAAAAAGAAAGGAAATACCAGTCAGTATTGTGGATAGGAGACATTTGAAAAGGCGACAGATTTTCTATTCCGGCACTGTGATAAGCAATGCTAAAACAACAAGCAGAGAAACAGAAGAAACAAAAATTATTCATGCAATTAAAAAAGAAAAGAAAAAGCACAGAAAACTGTGTGAACTTCAGCAATCAATCAAAACCATATCACAATATCCACTCAGCACCACAAGCAAAATTCATCATAATATTATGTTGTTTGCCTTCATTCACGAATTTAATTGCTTACATCAAGTAAGGTGCCCTGAAATTAAGGAAATCACTGCCGAAAAGCACAGATGATAAGTCAAATCTTCTCCAACCCACTCTGCCTCAATCCCTTCGACACATTCTACAAGTACCAGAGATGTAATAAAGGAACATGGACCAGAATTTGTTAGGAGGGGGAGGGAATGACAAGCAGCTTGCAAGAGGACAGAAAAGAGGTCTACAATCTTCTATCAATTTGCATCAGCTTTTCATATATCCCGATGTATTTGCCCGGGGCTATGCACTCGTGGGAGAGGAATTTGAAATATTGTAAAATATTCAGCTGCCGTTCCGATATATTTGCCATTGCTGCCAGAATTAGATGGGTTTCAGTATGTCTCCCTAATGCCGGCATTATCAATTACCTTTACCCGTTACCTTACGGCATTATCAATGCTCAATGCATCAAAGTTGATTTTTGTGTGTAATTCACAGACTGCTTGTTGTAAATGGCAGCTTGACTGCTGTAAATAACACTGAGCAGTTTTGAGTATCTTTTCTCCAGTCAGGTTTAAGTCACCTTGCTCATATGCACATTGATATCATGGTAATATTACTTCTTGTTATTCTTATTTTTTCCCTAATCGTGACAAAAGGGATTGAGGAGGGGGAGACAGAAATTCAGTTGATTTGGTTGAGGGAACTTTCTATCACGCTACTTTAAACATTTTCTGTGCACATAACACAAGTAAAAACCTCTAAAATATCTATCTGTTATGAGCCACTTTTTTTTTCTCAATGTCACAATTCACATTATACATGATGTGATAACACTTTAAGCAGCAACAAAAAGATAAGCTTCACATACTCATTTTTGCCTGGTTGGATGTTTGTACACATACACCTGTCAAAGTAAGGCTTTAAAGTTACAAAGGCAAAAGATGGATAAATATATTGCAGAGACTCCAACTCTCCCGTTTTCGACGGGAGATCTCCCGCCAAAAACCCATTTTTGCAAAATCTCCCGTTCTCCCGTTTGAGATTTAATTTCTCCCGCCCTGGTTCTGTGTCTCCCGTTGGAAAGGATTTCTTCCTTATTGCTATTGTATGTTGAAAAAAAAATAAGCCTTAGATAGCACCAGAGAGCATCTAGAACCCTAGGAACTTTGCGCTTCGCACACATCAACTTGGAGTCTCCCGTTTGCTAGGGGTTTCAGGCGGGAGAATCTCCAGATCAGAAGGTGCTTTGGGTTGGAGTCTCTGATATTGTATACCTTTACTATTACTCCCACCACATTATGATAAATATCTAAGTTATATATTCAATCTTAAGGAGGTATATGTAAAGCATTTACTACTGCCTTTTTTTTTTAATCTGACCGCAGCGACAGATTTAAGCCCATATCTTGACCCATAGTGTGCATGTGAGTATCAAATGGCACAGAAAACCCCATAAGGTTGTATACACTTTGTCAAAGATAAACACAACCTGTGCAGAAGGTATTACCATGACTGTGGCTAGGTCCCCTCAGCATGTCTAGTGAGTACCACATCATGCTAAAAGTTCAGTAACTACACATCAGTGACAACCAAAGCAGACCCAAATTTGTTGTCCATTCATTCTAAGCTTTGTCAAATAAATAGATATCTATTGACAGTGTAATATGATGCCAGGATGCATGGTATGTAGAATACTCTGCAATGTGTGCTTTTTATATCTCTGTTAAATGCTCTCTTACATTAGAACTTCTATGTACAAAATCCATTCCACGTAAGCTGCCATCATGAGTTGATGCTCAGGCAAACCGAATGCCATTTATCTTTCGTTATCTCCGCCATACCCTACTTAAAGACAAAATCACACACTCACAAACACAGACAAACACACACACACACACACACACACACACACACACACATGTAATCGTATACGTACACATATAAAAATATCATCTCGCCATGGGATACAGTACAGAGTGCTCAAAATGATTGGCCAGTCATAAAAATTTCAACCTAGTCTACGACAGTCCGGCAAAAAGGCAAACATCAAGCGTAGTAGCAGGGCGACACAAGGAGGTCCGTCAACACGACCAGCTGGTCGTCGGTAAACTGCTGCTTGTGTTCGTGCCAGTTATCGTGGTGAGTGCGACGGAAGTCAGACAGGGTCTTTCTTACTGTCCTCTGCAGTATCAACAACAAAAGAAAAAATAGATTTAACCCCGTTTTGCCTCTTTTTATAACAAGGCATGATGTTACTAAAAAAGAAGAAAGACTGGATATTTCAACTCATTTCTTCATGGCAAAATTAAAAGGCAAGTCCACAAAGCAATTTCAAAAATTTTAACTGATTGACAAGTTGCTCTACATCAACATAAATAAGCACTGAATTGATCAGTGTTATAGGAGTAGCCATGACAAAAGATGTCATGGGGATACATACTCGAGCGGGATTTGAACCAACGACTTCCTGATCTCCCGAAAGGTATCTTATGCACTAGGCCACCGAGCTTCCGCCCGATGGCTAGTGCTGGTTCAAATTCATGAAATTCTTCCGTTGAGATGTTTTCATTGCAACTGATTGACAAATTGCCCTACATCGACATAAATGTTTCATTCATTCATTCATTCATTTATTTTTTTTCATCTCCAACAGAACTCTCACATAAAACATAAGTACATATATGTGTCAACGATTACAAAATATGAAAAATGATATTTATGGATAAACAAATGATAAGGTGGGAAAAAAAGCACAAAACATTTTGAAGTTTAGGAAATGCAGGAGATGGGGAGGAATGCTGAAGAAGCAATGCTTGTAGGGTGCATTCCCCCCAAACATAGTGAAACAAAATATACATAAGATATCATTGATCTTTTACTTTTGTACACGAAATTCAATTTACAAAAATGAATTACACAAATTACGAATAAGAACCTAACTAGCCCTAGACAGACACCCAGACAAATCCAAACGCTACGTCGCTGTCATGCAGAAAATAGAACGGGAAAGAAAAGACAGAGAGATGAAGAAGAAGAAGAGATAATATGGTTGGAGAATAGAAGAAAGAAATATTTATGTCGATGTAGGGCAATTTGTCAATCAGTTGCAATAAAAACAACTCAACGGAAGAATTTCATGAATGTGAAAATTACAAATGTTTTATCACACATGAACGGGCAGCCAAGTCTCCATAAAAAGTGTCAATTTCATGTTCTCAACACTGAGAGAACAGCTTGCTTATGTAGATATGAAGAGAGAAAAATTCAAGTAGACATTCAGCTTTAGTAATTCATATCATACTCTCAATGAAAAAAAAAGGGATCTGTTCTGCTTCTTCCTAATTTTCTTGTCAATTTTAAAACAAAGTCAAAGTACACTCCTTGAAAAGTAGTTTGTTAGTCACCTGACATATGCAACGTCACTTATTAACCATGTCACAAAACATGTATCCAAGACGAAATATTGAAAATGCAAGGGACAACTAATTTAAAACATCACTTTATGCCACACTGATGTGGCCGTCCTGACTTGGCAGCTGTTAAACAGAAAAAAAAAAAATATTCATATATTTTTGTCATTATGGCAATGTTCCATTATCTGTGACTCTCTAACATTTAGCTTAAAAAAAATCAGACTCTTCTGTTCAGATGCACATAAGACACTTCACACACATTCAAATAGTACAAAAGGAAAGCAGAAAAGAAAATCACAGTGTTGCAGCTAAATGCAAGAGATTTGATCCACTCCATTTCGATTGCAAGGGTCATCTGCAGAGGAAATGCAGTGGATTTGGAAGACAGCACTCCTTCCTATCCCAGAATTTGAATTGGACAACACAGAGCTTTCAACCCTTTATGCAGCATCCATTGAATTTGTACCCCCTCCTCTATCTTCCCTTCCCCCTTCCACCAACTGCACACACTCCAATCACTTGAGTCTCAATAAGCACAACAAAACAAAGAAAAAAAAAAACAAAAGAAAAGATATGGTAAAATAAAATCTTCTCAGAACAAGGTCAACGATACTTGGCAGTTGAATGGCCATGCAGCTAGCGAGCAAGTTGGTTTTCGCCACCAGTTTAGCCTCGGGGCTTCCTGCATAATTTCTCCTGAGAAAGCCAGCCACATGGCGTCATGTTTGTTAGGTATAGGAGATGCGTGGGTTTGTTTGAGCATTTAATTATTGTCTCTCTTTGCTTACCACTGTTTATCCACTCAAAAGAACTTGAAAAAAAAACCAACCAACAACAACAATTGAACAATAGCAACATCCAGAATAAAGGATGGGGTGTAAAGACCAATGGAAAGAATAAAAAAACGAAGAGTAAAAGGGAGACAGTGAGAGACAGAAGGAGAGAAAGGGAGTACAGAGAGAGGGAGAGAGTAAGAGAAACAACCCCACCAAAAAAATAAAGAACAAACAAACAAACAAATAAAACAAAAAAACACAGAATTTGTAAGTCAGTGTGAGTGAGTGAGGGAGAAAGAGATACAAGATGAACACATGGAGAGCCACAAAAGTGGTGGGGAAGTATTGATTGAAGTGGTGGAACACAAAAGCCACAAAACTTGTAAGGAAGGATGGGTGGAAGGATAGAATGTAAAAGGCGTAAAAAATTAATGAAGGCATTGTGGAAGGGAAAAGGACATTCTGAAGGGACAGGAAGCAGAACGACGCCGGGCGCTACTTTACCTCGATCGGCTGGGGGTCGTGGAGGTGGTCGGTGAGATCCATGAGCACCCGGGGCATCCAGCCGGGGACATCGTAAGGGTAGGCCTGCACGCAGGCACTCAGCCCTAGGATACCTGCATGGCGCTGCACAATGGCTGCAGAAGCAAAGGGAGGGATAATGGCATGGACTGACTTGCGGTTGTTATATTCTAATCATCAATTTGTGGCAAACTTTGGCAGAAATATGAGGTGCCAAATCATTTTTTGAAATCTAGCATGCATTCTTTAACTGCAATGAAAGAAGATATTCTTATTTCTACCTTGAATCGTGTGCAAAAAAATTAATGCTTACACAGGTAACATTCAGGTATTATTTGGGAAAGTTAAGCTATGACATTCAGATCACTCTCTATTCATATTCAAAGTTATATTTCTCTGCAAATTCTTTCTTTCCAATAGATTCAAATAGAAACTTAAGGGGTTTACTTTTACATTATTTTGGTTATGTTTTATGTCACTGGCCTATGTACATAAAAGCCCTAACAGGAGTAACTTACATCTCATATGAGATCAAAATGTCACTTGGTAGGACATGTCCAAGAGTTAGTGTCTGCAGGGGAATTTTGTAAACAAATCTGCATTTAGCTTCCGACAACTTGTGTTTGTTCAACTTGTGCATCAATGAAATTAACTATTTTTTTTTTTTTTTTTTGGTGAGTGTGTGTGTGTGTGTGTGTGTGCCAGAGGGGTTGAGGGAGTACAGTAGATGAAGGATAAGGTGTGGTTAATGATGGATTACTTACCCTCTGCCGGCATGCTGGCAGAACTGACGACTGTCTTGGTGGGTAGATGAGTCTTACATAAGTTCTCAAAGTGGTTCTGGAGACCATTGCCAATGGGGAGGAAGCCACAGTGAATGAGGCCACTAAGGGTGGCACCAGCAATCTCTCGTACCTGCACATAGAAAGAAATTAACAGAGAGAGATATGGAGATGGGAAAAAGTGAACTGTAGATGAACAAAAATGTATGCGCCATATATTTTGCAAGGTTCTATTTTCACGAATTTCGCAAGTCAGGTGCTATTCATGATTTTACAACATACGAAAGTATGTACTGTGATCCTTACATGAATGTGATATGCATGCATACATTTCTCAGTCCATTACTGTATTCCAAGACCATGAATTCAACCACTTTGTGAAATTGCTGGGCAGACCTGACTCACAAAAAATCAAACTTGCTAAATATATAGCGAACACAGTAGCAGGCATGAACTCAAGAGCAGAAGCTCTCGATTACTGATATATCACATGTTTTGTCAAACATACTCATGCTAATGTTTCCAACCTATTCCCTTGCCACACACTGAATCTCCATCTGCCTCTCTATTTGAAATTCATCTCATCCTACACTCATTTTTCCAGCTTTGCTACAAGGAAACTGCAACCCCAGCCTCCCATCATACCCAACCCCAAACTTCTCACAGACCCATACGCCAACCACTTTCCTATGAGATTCCCCTTGAGGTGTGGGACTCACCTCCAAGCGGTCATCCTTGAGCCGCTCCAGCACCAGCTGACCAATGGTCTCCACGTGGCCAGGGTGGGCCCCGATGGTGAAGAGGTTGTAGAAGACCATGACTTGCAGGTACTCCAGCATGCTGCACTTTGCCCTCCATGAGCTACCCTGGCCAATCTTGGGGGAGGAACATGGAATGGTGTGATGCATGTTAGCAAACTCTGCCAAGTGTGCATGACACAATCTTATGCCTCTTGCCGGCTGGTTCACTTGCTGAGCAAATTGATGTGCATAAGGATGTACAGGCGTGTTTGCATATATTTCAGCATGAAAGATACCGTCCTCTTGATCTATCCGAACCTCAAGAAATGCACACAAAGTGTATATGTGAACATATAATTACTAAACATGGCATAAACTAGGCATAAGTTGTTATCTTCTGTAACGTTTCAGAGCTCAAAAAAGAATGGTCATAGTCTGAGAAGTGTATTACCTCAAAGCCATTTTAACACAAGAACACAGAAAGCAGAAAACCTATGAAAAACAGACAAAAGTGAGCACAACCGCAAAGAAAGAATACAAATAGGACAACTGACTTGAATAAAGGAGTAGTCAGACTGAAAAGACAGACATGGACATGAAGACTGAAAGGGAAGAAGAGCACAGGGACTGTCCCTCTGGGAGTGGACCCTTCCTCTCACCTGTTGCAGGGAGGAGAAAATCTGTGGCATCATCTCTGACTGCAGGAGGGCTTGGGCCAGGCAGGCCAGCGTCACCTCGGCTTCAAAGCGAAGCTCCTCGTCTGACTCACAGCTCTCCAGTGGGGCAAGCTGGAGGAGAGATCCAGGCATAAACAGTTAAAGGCAAAACATAGTTCTCATACGCCTGCAGGAACTGTTTAAGTTTATTGGTAGAGTCTTTCAATATTTTGGGAGCAAATTCTGTGAATAGTGGAAGACAAATTTAAGCCCTTGAGAGCTACATCTAAGTTTTCAGAATCACCACCCATGATAATGACCAACACGGACAACCTTACAGTGATGTGGCTCTACTACACCACCATACCAACAGAACAAAGAAAGCAATGGTGTATTGCTGATGCTGTGTTTAATGTCTACTTTTGGGCTGAGCACATTCGGATCTTTTTGTGCATGCTCGTACAGGCGAAGAAAAGTTTCTTCTGTTCCAATATTTTTTGAAGATAAGAGTTGTATCCCACAGGATACAGCCCATCATATTTTTGTACTTTCCTCCAGGAACAGATCTACAAGTATTGTTACTCCCTAGATTTTTGTAAAATATTGCACATGCACTAGTGGTAGTTCATGTTAATGGTATTGTGAGAATGGGCAACAGTAAAAATATGGAAGGATCTCTTACCAATGGTAGATACTGGAAGAAGTCTGAGGGAGCCGATGACACTAAATTACCTAAACTACCTGTGATCCACTTCATGACTGATATCATGAGAGAAAGTGACAAAGAAAACAACACAGGTTATATAGTTCTAAGATAAAAAAATATATTATATTATATTATATTATATATATATATATATATATATGATGACATAAATGGTATCCCGGGGTACCAAATGAAAATCAGCCATTTTGTTGAATTATTTATTTTTTTAAAAAGGTTGTACCCTGGGTGCCAAAAAGAGGAAATTATTTTGGTGCTGGAGCTAGCGCACGCTAGCCACTGCACTGCACTACACTAAAGCACACGCTAGTGGTATCGCAGCTTTCATGCACGCATAGTATAACGTGAGTGGCATGGGAAGGACTATGTACACGCACACAGTGCATGCATTTTTCTCTGACTGTTCTCGAATGGACGTGAGGTGGCGCTACACAACGCGGTAATCCGGGGTACTACGGTACCCCGGGGTAACGCGTGGTGCATCATATATATATATATGTATATATATACACACACACATATAAAGGGAGAGAGACAACAACAACAACAACAAAAGAGAGGGGGAGATAGAAAAAAGTCAGCATTTACAAATACACACAAAATACATAGATGAGGCAACAGATATGTATTCGAGTTTGAATAACATTACTTCTAATATTTGCAACGAACATTGCTACCTATTTCACCTTCTTCAAAAACCGATGATTAAAATAAGAGTGTAATATTGCCATACTTGATTATCAATTATGTGCAACAGAGACATTAGATTACTGAACACCTACAACTTTTCATTTGTTGTCAAATTTGATATAACAGATACAACCTGGTATGTTGACCACTTTCATTCTACTAATCAAGAGCAAACACAAGACAGTAAATAACAAATTACTGCAACAAGAAAATTGTATAGGATATTTCATGCTCTAGTGGCAGGAAAGAAATACTGTATACCAGTACGCTATATACTTTGTGAGACTAATTTTTAGTGAATCGGAAATTTGCAATAATTTTGCAAGTGGTTAAATTTGCGATCATGGAGTACAGGTATGAATGGTAAAATGTACGCATGCATTTCACATTCACGTGTGGATCTGAGTTAATAATTTTGTGTGCTGTTAAATTAGTGAATAGCGCATGACTCACGAAATTTCCGAAAATAAAAAATGGCAGGTACGACTAGTGAACAGCCATTGCAACAAAACTGAGATGCTCAACAGAGACAATGTGCAATGGTACTTTTACCTGCATGTCATGTGATTAGCAATCGACCAATCGGATCGCTAGAATCTTTTCAGGTGTCATATATTATATCATGCGTTCTTACCTGTCTTACACAGCCTCAAAATCCTCCTCCTCTCATCATCCTCTGCCCGGTCCTCTTCGGATACCTCCACGGCCCCCCACACCTCGATGTTGGCCAGTGGGGCCAGCTGGGGTAGGATGCTGTGGAGGAAGTCCTGCCGGTGTGGCGACGCCGTCTTGTTGTCCTTGGACCAGGCATTGTCGTACATGAAGATCATCACTAGAAAGCTGTGTATGTTGTGAGATAATGGGAGTTAAAGAAGGTATAATTTCAACACAGCCTGAGACAAGCTAGAATCTAAAAATTATGAGTGTAGGGACATATTCTACACAAAATATTTGTTAAACTACAATAGTATTAAGATTATCTTACAGTGGAACCTCATCATGAAGAGGGCACATACAAAAAAAAAAAAGAAAGGAAAACAAAAACCTCTTATAACAAGGTGATTTGGGAGGTCCTAACTACTTCATTTTTTCTGTACCCTTATATAGAGAGAGACCTAATACAATAAGGTATTTATCATGCTTTTTAGATCCTTATTGTGAACATGTTTCCCTGTATTAACTTCATGTTTTTGTTTAAGTGTCATTCTGACATCCATCAAATATCTTACCCAAACAGGTGCACTTTAAAAAGGGCATACTCGTGTGTGTGTTTTCTGTGTGTATGTTTATACTGTGTTTTACCTAGGAGACACACCCACCTGCCAATCTTGTCCCTGACGTTCTTGTAGCTGTGTGTGAGGTGCTTGCTGATGTCTCCCAGGAGACGATGCAATAATCCTGGCACCCTCCACTCCTGCTGGAACAGACCTCCCTGCAGGACAAACAGCCGGCTGGTTGCAAAAAACAGACAGACAGACGAATGAACCATCGAGACAACTTGCGAGTTCGATACAAAGAAAGAAATCTTCATCATTTCAAAACTTGACTGAGTGGATTTATTCTATTTGCAGATTTATTCTATTGGCAGATGTACCAACTTGATAAAGCACATAAATTTAGATCCATGTAATATTTGACATAATGATAAATATACATTTAAAAAAAAAAAAAAAGATGCCAGACAAAACTAATAAAATCAGAAAACTAAAAAGCTGCCACAGATTTCTACTGTGATAAGATTCCTAATGTATGGATTTTATGTCATCTGTAACATTAACAGGCAATACAAATATCTGTCATGAAATCAAGAAGACTGCACTTACACCTGTACAGTCTCAGTCACCTTAATACTACATTACTTGCCATAATCACATAGGCCCTAATTTGCATTTGCATGCCACTAACAAGAATGAACTCTTGCGTTTGTGTGAACAACCCCTACCTCACTGAAATTACAAGTACTGATATCTAAGATGACTAGGAATTATTCTTCTGTTTGTTTGTTGTTGTTTTTTTCCTATACCTAGAAATCTTGTCGTCCAAGCAGATAAATTAAGTACTGTGGTACCTCCTTTTGCGAAATACTCCAAAATTAACATGGGACTGTCTGATCCACTTAATTGCTATGCACTAACACACAATCCTATGTATGGTACTGGCTATGGGCAAGAATACACGGTGCCTGCTCCCCACCTGGCATCCAGGAATGAGCCGCGTTCCTCGTCCTCGCTGAGCGGCTGCTGCGTCAGCCACTCAAACAGCCAGTGCAGCTTGCGGGGGTCTCTGCTCTCACACGATGTGGCCATGCACACCCCCCAGTCGATAATGGTCTCACCTGTTACCAGGGAGAGCGATGTCTTCATGGCTGGTAGGAGGACTTCTTCCCATAGGTTCTTGGACTGGATGTGGGTGGGACAAAAATATGAAAACTTACAGTCCTCACGGTGTATCGGGATTTAAAAACCTTCATTCGCTGTTTTGTTTGTATGGAAATAAAAGATATCCAATATCTTAAGGGTCTTGTGTCTGATAGTCCAAATTCAAAATAGCTCTTATAGGGAGAATGAGCAGACAAGAATATTTCTCCCTTCTTTTTAGAACAGACATCGTATGTTCAACTTCTTCTTCTTCTACGTTACTGTCCAACACCCCTAAGAAGGGGTGCGCTGGTGTTTATTGCGCAGAGAGAGAAGGTTAGAAACTGCTTTGCTCTTGGATGTAATGGAGGATTGCTGCTTTGAAGAAGTCTTTGTTTGTGATGCCAGTGACTGTTGGTGGGAGTGCGTTCCAATCTGTGATAGTTCTTGGGATGAATGAGTACTTAAACTTAACTTGTATGCACACATGCAGCAAACCATTTCATCTGACATAAGTACTAGTGTTTGATTTTTATTGCTCAGTTTTATTACGTAAGTGGGCATATGCTAAACTTCTTAATACCTTTCTGAATCTCATAAAACCAGGACCATGCACACTAAGTTTCATATCACAAGAAGACTCACTGAAATCTATCCTCACCTTGGCGAAGCCCCAGTGCTTGCTGCCACGGATGAGGCCAGCGATAATCTCCATCATACTCCGCTGGCTGCTCTCCTGGGAATCCTTCGACAGACGCTCCAGGTGGGGCTTGAAGAGAGGCAGGAACGTGTCGCCAAAGTTGCGAAAGAGACCCTGAGAGGTCGAAAAAAGTTGCAGGAACATTTTTTTTTCTTTAAAAGTACTTCATAAATATAAATGTTTGCTCATTTGAATACACAATTTTCAAAAAGCTTAACTGCCAGAAGCAAAACATAAAGCACACTTTTAGAGTAATGACTTAAATTTGGAATTGGTTGAAGTTCATATGCTAACTCTGGCAAGTATACTACAAATATCGATTCAGGACATTTATACAGCAAAAGTAAGGACACAGAACACTTTCATTGAAATATCTTACATGCAAGATAAGAGAAACAGGGAAACAGGGAAAGGAAACATCACTGATTCCATAACTGCAACTTTGTATGATCTAAAATGCAAATAAATCCACTTCTGTTTTGCCAAATCATACGTTTATAGCCTCTGATGCCAAATGTTGACAACTGACAAAATTCTGAGAATGCACAGAATAATTAGCGAGGATCATAACCTTTGACCTCACCTTGAAGACCATGAACTTCTTGGCATCAAACTTGTCTTTCCCTTTCTTGTCCTCCAGGGAGAGGAAACCGACAAGCTTCTCCACAAACTCGTGGCTGCTGAAGTGGTCATAGAAGACTTGCTCCACCTCCGACAGCTCCTCTCTGCTCCGGTCAAGCTTGGGCTGCTCGGACATTGGGGCGTAGACAAGCATTGTCCTGTGTTTGGGAGCGGAAGTCTGCGGTAACATCTGCCATCAGTGCCCCCATACATCACACATACTCTCCTTCTGTTCTTCTGGACATTATTAAACTTATGAAACACGCCAGCACACTGAAATCTTTTGCAATCTGGTAAGCATTTGAGTGAAGAACTGAAGAAGCAAAATATGGGTTTCTCTGCCCCCATAATGCAACCCCCTCTCCCCTCCCCCCCAAAAAAGAAAAGAAAAAGAAAACAAAACCACATATCATCATTACCCTCCTGCAACCTGATCCCAAACATTTACAAAAGTTTCTAAACCCAACTTTAAGAACACTCTCAGACATATACAGGGCTCTAAGACAAGCACATAGCTCTAGGACAAACACATAGAACAATTTACATCAGTTCACAATAACCCTGAATAAAGAAACAAACTTAAGGACAACTAGAAATGTCGCTTTGGCGACTGGTATGCCTCCGCCATAATGCATGATTTTCCCAATAGGTCTAGATAGTACATGTGGACACTGTGTGATTACATTTTCACAAAATTGGCAAAATATTGGAATGACAAGTTTGTCACAAATGTGTTGAATGTTCACCTTCCTTGACGTAGGTTTAATTGGATGAATAGGAGAGCATGTATCTAGGGATTTAAGGACTTTAACTTGACTTTGACCCATTCATACATTTAGGCATTGAGTAATTTTCAAGGTACAGGTGTGGAGAAAAAGTGCAATTTCTGAATTGAATAGTAAATTGTTACCATTTTCATCTGGCCCTTGACCCTCAAATTCATAAGATAATTACTTTCAGGTAGAACATGCATAATATGTACTAAGTTTCAAGGTAACTTGAGCCACTTCCGAAATATGGAGGAAAAAGTTAGTTCAGCACTTTCACTTGATCTTTGACCTTTTGACCTTTGAGGCAAAAAGAGAAAAAAAAAAACTTTCCAGAGAATTTCTATTAGGTTACACACGCATACACCAAGTGTAAAAAAATAACCCTGCTGGCATTGCATAAATATGAGGGTAATAGTAAAATTTTGTAGTCTTGCACTTGACCTTTGACCCCTGACCTTTGACCCCATGAACCCTACATTCTCTAGATAATCACTTCCAGTCAGTACATGTATATACTATGTTCCATGAAGATACCTTGAACAATTTTCCAAGGTACGGAGAAAAAAAAGAAGTTTTAATATTTTTACTTGACCTTTTGACCTTTGACCTTTGACCTCATGACCCAAACTTTCACCAGAGAATCTTAATTGGGTAATACATGTATACACTAAGTTTCAAGAAAATCTCTTCAGGCATTCAATAGATATGGTGGAAATAGTGAAATTTTATGTATTTGACCCTGACCTTTGACCTTTGACCTCATGACCCAAACTTTCACCAGAGAATCTTAATTGGGTAAAACATGTATACACTAAGTTTCAAGAAAATATCTTCAGGCATTCAATAGATATGGTGGAAATAGTGAAATTGTATGTATTTGACCTTGACCTTTTGACCTTTGACCTTGAGCATGTGCACCCAAAAAGTTGATAGGCACAACTTCACCCCCTAATACACATACATGCCAAGTTTCATTAGGATACCTCAACAGGTTTTGATAGTTACCTTGTCCACAAAATTCATTACGGACGGACGGAAGGACGGACGGACGGACGGACGGACAACCCGAAAACATAATGCCTCCGGCACCACTTCCTGGCGGAGGCATAAAAACAGCATAACTACATGATAAGAAACTCTTACTTTGGCCAGACATAGTATCCCCAGTGAGTCTTGTCCACAAATACACACTGGTCCCACTTTTCCTGAGTGGTGGGTATCCGATCGCACTGGTACTGGATCCACTTGTTGTCTGGCCGCTCCCCAGGACTGGGCAGGGCATCAGCCGGGGGTGTTGGAGACCCCGACGCTGCATAGGGGTCCATGGGGACCTTCTTGTGGGGACGCTTCAGCTGCTTCAGGATTGCACCAACTGTCGAAAGGGCAAGCTGAGGATTGGGTAAGAGTAAGGACATGGTAAAAACCAAGCATGAGGCACATCACTCTCAACAACTAATTTTTCACTGAAACTCATTCCTTTAACATTACATTCACCAAACAGAAGTTACTGCTCCTGGATAAATGTCAAATACCAATGATTACACAAAATAGGCAAATTCTCTATGATTGAGAAACTGCTATGACGGACATGCATTTCTTTACAGAGTGTATATCTTATAAATTGTGATATCTTTTCCAATAACAAGTTATAATCAAGCTTTTAACTACACAACCAATAATTCATAGATAATGGTACATCATAGACTTCTCTGGCATGTGATAAGTATCCTCAGCTCTATGCACTACAATTGACCTCTCTGTACAGGTGCAAAATATGAAAATGGGTATTCTAAAGACATCAAAATCTTTCTTAATCTTTAAATCCACACACACACACACACAAAATATATATATCTATTTATACTAGGAGTGACAACAAATGATATTTATTATCTAATAACAGCAAACTAAAAAAAGATATTCTAATATACACTGATATAAGCCACTTATATTTCATCACAAAAAAAGAAGGATTAAATTGCTGATGCACCAAGTGACTTAAATGGTATATCAAGTTTTATCTTTAGCTAGATCCTATTGAGACAGACAATAATGCTCTCAAAATGATGACAATGAGCCTCACCTTTCGTTGATGGAGCGTCTCATGTACCAGGTGTGTCACAAAGAGTCTGACCATGGGTGTGGGCGGGGCCACGTCTTGTCTCACCAAGAGTCGCAGGAGGCCAGCCGCCATCTGGGAAAACTTCCATCTCCTAGAAGATGAAACACAGACGACAAACAAACGATCAAACAAAACTAGAACTATGACTGAATGTGATTAATATCCACAGTGACGAGGCAAATGATATGATACTGTAAAGTGGACTTTTTCGTGGTGTTGAAATTTTTTTAGCAATTTGCGCAACCAGAAACTGTCATGAAAATATAAGGACGCAAATATTTTTGCTTGCCATATGTTCCAGTAGTTACTGTCTTGATTCCGTGGAATGAAAAACATGTGAAACTAATTTAATCCAGACAAGCGTGCAAAATTCTCACCCAAAAATATCCATTTTTACAGTAGGTGCCTACTGTGTAGTGCTTTGATCACCATGAATTGGTGGAATGTGCTATGTATGAAATAATTCTCATAATTTTATCAGTCAACACATTTCACAGGTTGCCCTTCAATGTTTATACAAGGGCAAGAAAGCAATACTGCTACTTCGCACTACTGGTTCACTTGTCTGAATAAATTGTAACAACTGGATAACTTGGCTCTACGAAAACATTTATTTATTTATTCATTTATTTATTTATTTATCTATTTATTTATCATTATATTTTTTTTGGTGTGTATAAACATCTAGAATTTTTTTTTTTTTTTTTAATAAAAATGAGTGAAATACACAAACTGATGCCTTATCAAATCTATGTGCGGAGATCACTCCAGGCTACAGATTCTTTTAATTCACGCTACTGGTGAGCAAACTACAGTCACAAACTATAAACATTGCTATTGCACTCTCAACACAGCAAACTTGTGGAATATTAGGCTCATGTGTGTATGCGTGTGTGTGGGGGGGAGGTACAATAATAATAAGAAACTAGAAATGTCGCTACAGCGACTGGTGTATGCCTCCGCCATAATACATGGTTCTTCTAATAGGTCTATAGTACAATGTCTTGACAATGTGTGATGACAGTTTCACACAATTGGCAAAATATTAAAATGACAGGTTTGCCACAAATGTGCTGAATGTTCACTTTCCTAGAACTAGGTTCAATTGGATGAATGATTAAAATTCAGAGTGCAGGTACATTGTATTTGGGGGAACTGATGATTTTCACTTGACTTTTGACCCTTTTACAAGTTTATGCATTGAGTAATTTTCAAGGTATTGAGAAAAAGTATAATTTCAGTATCAAATGGTAAAATAGTATTATCGAAACCTGGCCTTTGACCTTTGACCCCACAGTTCCAAAGAGAATCACTGTTAGGTAGAACATGCATAAATATGTAAGTTTCATGACAATACCTTGAGTTATTTTTGAAATATGGAGGAAAAAGTGCAATTTAGCACTTTCACTTGACCTTTGACCTTTTGGCAAGAAACTTCCCACAGAATATATATTGGGTTATACATGCATACATCAAGTTTTAAAAAAATCCTTCAGGCATTGCATAAATATAAGGAAAGTAGTTATATTTTGAGGAGTTGACCTTGACCTTTGACCCCTGACCTTTGACCCATGACCCCCAACTTCCCTAGATAATCACTGCCCATCGGTACAAGCATATATACTAAGTTCCATGAAGATACCTTGAACCATTTGCGAGATATGGAGAAAAACATGAAATTTCAATTTTTTTCTTCACAAAATAACCTGTGACCTTTGACCTTTGACCCTGTGACCCTAAAATCCACACAAAGTATCATCCCCCAAGGATATACCCTCACACCAAGTTTGATGCAAAACCGCCACACGGTTCTTGAGATATCGCCAAAAACAAAACGGGACGGACGGACGTACGGACGTACGGACGGACGGACGACCCGAAAACATAATGCCTCCGGCCACTTCGTTGGCGGAGGCATAAAAAAGTTTTACACAACATTCAAAGGACAATAGAAAAAAATTCACACATCCATTTATCTTCTGTGATGCTACTAAGACATAAACTGATTGCAGAGACCAGCACTGCAGAAATCTCAATTTGAATTATGGCATGAATAATGAAATTCTGAAAAGCTGATCTTCAGCTGAACGGTCACATGCAAACTTACAAGTTGCCATGTTCTATAAGCTCCACCAGGTCTGCCACCAGTGCTTGGTACACCCTGAAAGTCAAAGCAAAGTGAGAGAGACAAACTTCACTCCACAGTATACATAAAACAAACTGAAGCGTACAGATGCATAGTTACATTACAGTAGATAGAGAGTTTCTCTCAAGTGTATTAAAGTGCCATTCCTCACCTGTGAATTTCCATTATGAAGAACTCCCCTACACTTTCACTGTTCAGTAATTGATGAAAAAACACGTGGAGACATTGCCTCCTAAGAAACACAAATGCACTGTACATCGTGTCCACAATGAGAAATCAATAACTTATCCCCTGAAGGGATAGTCCCTTGTTCTCATTTCATCACTGTAGTTCTTGATCGTGAATTTGACCACTTGTGAAATTGTTTTACAAGTCCGAATTCGCAACATCTTATACATGCGAACTATATGGCATTTAAAGCACTTGGACATGGATGTACTCATCCCCCCGCACACATACACACAGACACACAATACAAAAATTTTAAGAATAAATAAAAACGACATGAAAGCAAATTGAACACCTTTTTATTATCACACATCTGTGTTGTATAAATAAATCTAATTCACCATTAGCCTTTGGAAGCCTTTGGAAGTACATTTTTCCCCAAGGGACATTTCTGTTGGTGTCATCATTGTAACATATGCGTCTCTGCAAAATTCACAAGTCGGTTAGAATCACAGCGTGTAGAAGGAGTCCCTACCTCATGCTCTCACTGTTCTCTTCCTGTAGTCTCTGGAGAGATCCCGTCCCCTGCTCCTCTGTGATCTTAACATCCATGCCCTGCACCAGCTCTCGGGCCCTGCTGATGCTGTCGTCTGACACCTGTATGAGCAAGAGAGCAAAGTGTTCCAACAAAAATCAAAGTGCGATGATCAGGCTCTTGAAGAGTCATCTTCTAAATTCAAGCAGTGTTATTTTTTTTTTTTTTTCCGGAACTCAGTCCAGTTTCTCACAATCCCTTCCACTTCCACTTTAACTTTGCTTGATGCTTGAACGGAATACAGGCTTTCATGACAATAATCACACCAGTAGTATAAAATTCTGGTGCAAGTTCACATATTTCTGTCGTTCCTGAAACTTACCATGTTAATCAGAACTCCTCAACCTTACATACTCAACATGCAAATGACTTCTAAAACTCAGCTATTTCAGAGATATTATCTCAGTTTAACCCTAAAAAGACTGGCGGAGCTGATTGAGCCCCTGCCCCCCCCCCCCCCCGACATTTTTTTTACGATAAATCCATAACATAAAAATCTTGGGCTGCGACATTTCATTATATTTTTTTCTTTTAAGTCTTGCACAACTTTTGCGACGAAATTCGCAACGCCCGATATGCGGTGCCGATATTACGCAATGTTTTATATGTGCATGTCCGACAAAAAAATTGCTCAAAAACGTCAATAATTCAAATCCAAAATTCATAAATGTATCATTATTTTTACTTTCACTGATTGAAATAAATCAATTTCATGTTGTTTATGATCTGAATAGTGTCGCCGATGATTTCCATAAAAAAACCCAATAAAAACAAAAAGTCAAAAACAATGAAATACATATGAAATTTTAAAATTATTTGAACCTTTACAGTGACAAACCTGGGAGGTGATTGGCATGGAGTTGTAGACCTTGTTGATCTTGCAAGTGACCAGGCTCATGACCTTCATGATGGACGGCTTCTCGGAGTGACCAGCTTTGACCAGTGCCAGCCAGCAGTCACGGAGGAGGGGCCAGGACCGTGGGCAGGCCATACTCCCATTCATGCCATACCCATAGAGCAAGTAGAGTGCTCCCTGAGACAAATTGATTTACAATTCATGCCATTAGAAAATCTAGCTGTGTGAGCCAAGCTATTCTGTTTCTATCTCGATAACACAAAAGCCTAAGTCACTTTGTTTCATGAAATGTGTGTACAATACATACTTATGCATACATTTGAGAAACCTGCAAATACTGTAAGCTCTACAAAAGTCGTCAGTCATAAGTATTGATATATGTAAGTATGCACATAGTATATGAACATGTGTATACGTTGTTTCTTTGACTGGTTTGTTGTTTTATTTGTTCTGTATCAAAGTTTACCTTGAACTGATGATGTGAGATGCTGGGCTCAGGCTTGAGGTTGGCAAGGATCTTAGGAAGGATGTGTGTGTAGGAGGAGACATAGTAGTCTGCTGACAGGAAGACAAAGTTCTGGGCCTTCTTGCGCACCTGTGCATTAATTGTAAGTAATAAAAAAACAACAACACCATTACATCAAACCATCCACCATCACAACTAATCAACAATTGACTGTTGTAAAATGCATGCACAGTGCAGACAGTGCAACAAAGTTTGAATGACAGAAAAATCATGTAAAGATGGACTATGAATCCAATACATAACAAGGCAAGTGCCATAATGTGTCTTGTCCATTTGCGTACAAGAAATTGTACGTGAATGGGATATAACGGATTAAAAAAAGTGATTTAACAGATAAAAGGAGATATAAAATGGTAAAAATTTATGGCAAAAAAGAAACGTGCCATAAAAACTTAAAATTGGGCCCTTAATGTTCATTGATCTCTGCCTGTGACCTTTGACCTTGTGGTGATCAGCCACTCCCCAAGGGACATCTACCATCCAAGTTTAGTCACAAATGTGGAGTTATGGATCAAAAGTTATGATCCATAATAGAAACGCGCCATAAGGACTTAACATTGGGCCCTAAAGTTCATTGACACCTGCCTCTGAGATTTGACCTTGAGGTGACCTTCATATATGGTAAAATGTGAAACTTTGTATGACCCCTCTTCCCTCGAAGTTTCATTGCAATTGAAGCCCAGAGTAAAGAGTTATTGAAGTTTTTGTAGCATTACGGACAGACGCCGGACGGACAGATGGACGACAGACGGACGACGGACGACGCAGGTCTCCCCTCACCTCCGGTGGGCTCGACAAAAATGAGAACTATACATTATTATAATTAAAGGCATATAGATATATCTTAAAAACTAGGGCACCATGCAGAAAGCAAAATATGATCCATTATATTGTGAGCTCTTCCTCATTCATACACTATCTTTGAAAGTCAATATCGAAATCCTCCAATTTGATGTGAACTTTGAGTGGCTGTCAAGCACCTTTTTCATGCCTCTCCAAGAAATTCATATATGAACTCTAATCTCTGAGAACTCTGATTGGATGAATACAAACACACGAAAGAAACAACTGAAGAAATTTGACCAGCAACATGTTCACTTGATACTGAAATGAAAAGAACAACAACAACAATCTAGAAAACAAGCGTCCATACTGTTGAGCCACCCACAAGAAAACTGGCAGCAACAAAGGTTCCTGGTTCTTACCTCACTGTACCTGCTCGTGGCCAGTGTGAACAGATCTTCCTGGATTTGCTTGTCCAGCTCAGTGCAGACCAGCTTTCCTTGCACTAACATCCTCATCTCATGCTGCAGGCAGACCCGGTCGATGAGTAGCGCCCTCAAGTGCTTCTTCTTGCCATGTAACTGTTACAAGTTGCAGTTTAGATGATGAAGACAAGTTTAGAAAAAGACAGCATCGTGTCGACAAGCTGTGAAGAAATTCTCTAATGTAATGTTGCTGCTGATTATCAAAAATTTGCAAATTACACTTTAGTGTGCAAATGAGATGAATTCGTAGAGTGCAATCATTGTCACCCTTTTAAAGTCACTCGAAGATATGCATACACTCACACACACATACCAAAACCCCCTAAAACTGCACACGCTGGAACATGCACAAGTAAAATTGGCTGTGTGAAGAATTAAGGTCAAAAAGTCAAAGCTTTGACAATTTTAGACGCCAGGTTAATGATACCCCTAAATGTATGTTGTTGTAGCCGGGGTTTTTTGTCAAGCAATGTGGTAATCAAGTGATTGAATTGTCTTCTGAGCTTCAACTCACCCTGTCTTCCATGCCTTTCTTGATAATGAGGAAGCCTTTCCAGCGGTTGTCGTAATCCTTCTTCTCCGCACCTTGGTAGAACAGCAAGGAGTAATTGATCTGCAAGACACACACACAGAAAGAGAGATACAGAGAGTACGTGTGTCAAAAAAAGCTTGTGGATAATGCCTCACAAAGGCCAGAGGTGTGTTGCAGATGGGGGAAAAAAAAGGAGAAGAAAACAAGACTTCAAAAACAATCAATTGACACAAGATAAGCATCACAAATAAACAGAAAGGGCAACAAAGCATGTCACACAAAGCTGTTGATTTTACCCCATCTCATAGCAATTACTACTATTCCAAATTTGTGTTGAAATTCATGAGAGGAGGACTCACGTTGATGATGAGAATCAGGGACTTGGTGTCATCTTCCCCCGTTGCTAGGAGATAAACCAGAAGGTCATGCATCACTGATGCCAGCTCCTCCCTTAGACCTTTGAATAGATGATGCTTGTCTTCTGATCCTATCGTCTTCAACATCTCATAGAGAGGCACCTGGCTCTCCTTCCTGGGCAGTCAGTGGAAAAGAAATCACATAACAAAAAAAACCAAAAAAATTACATGCTGCTCTTAAAGAAGGTTTCTCTCTAAGTTACATGAATCACTCAATACCAACAACTATTGCCTTCGGAGGAGTGTACATGTGGCACAGGAAAGGTAAACTGGTGGGAAATAAACAGTCTGCAGCAGTGAAAGACAGAATATGATCATGGCATTTGTGTCAGAAGTGTGTGTGACTATGTGTACATGATAAACCATTTTTGTTTAACATCCACAATCTAAAATGATGAAAATCTCATAAACAGGATTTAAAAAAACGCTGGTGTACCATCAATTCTTTAATAATTCTACGGAATGCGGTATATCACATGTACGCCACATGAAGATGGTACAGATCTACTCCTAAATTGAACTGCCTCCAAAAAAAAAAAGATGAAAAGAAACATGGAATGTTAAAGGAATGCCATTTTGGTATCCATCATATCTATCAACCTTGTATTATAAACTTGTTGGAAGACAATAAATGCTTGCTTCATTTGTAAATGGCTTATTACAGTAAGAAGTCTAAAAGTGTTCCCTCTGTCATTAAAATCAAATGATTTATTATGTTTCCTGGGCGCTGTTTCTACGACAAATTTGCTCTCAGCCAATCAGATGCAAGGATTTCAGTAGCTTGTAACAACTATCACAACTTGTCACTGATGATAAGTTTTATGAAACGGGGTCCTGGTTTCTCTAGCATAGGGTTACTGCCAAAACTTTTTAGAGTTTGGCCAGAAAGGAGCCTGCTGAAGGAGAAAGGTCACCAGACTCTTAAAACAAGGCATCAGCTTACATGTCTGGTTCCTGGTATCCGTGCCATCTTGGAATGACGGCTCCGGCTCCCAACAGTGTGCTGGACACAATAATGAGGCTCTGCAGTAGCTTCTCTCTTTAAAAGGAAGAAGAAGAAAAAAAAAAACCAGTGACAGACGCATAAAACTATACAAATACTCACTGATGTGGCGACATGAACTATCATATTTGCTATTGTTTTCTGTTTTCTTTCATTGTAATGAAGGTGACAGTTCAACAGATTAAAACAGAGATTAATGAATTCATTCGGTTATAATGTCTCATACTGCAAAATCTCATTATGATGACGTAGTCCATAAGAATAAAATCATTCTTTAAGGACAGCACTTCTACAACATATCATAGTCTGTTTCTATCTTGTATTCAGCATATTGAAAACACTTCAGCATACTGGCCATCATGTATTGACCCTCACTTATTGCAGAAAAATTTTCTACGAAGACGATGTTTGGTGTCAGAACAACACAAGATCATCATTATTCAAACCCCTTAGAAGCATTAAAAAACAAAAGATGCTACAGGAGTCTGTGGTTTTCTTCTCTGACATTCTAAGCAGCTCCCACTAAGCTCAAAACAAAACAGTCCATTTGTAACATAAATGGTAGATATCAATCCATTCCATTTCATACGTTCATGTATTAAGTTGTAGTTTGAGGTAAGAAATCAAATTTCCATTGTAAATGTCAGTTATGTTAAAGAATATGGGAGATTATTATCAGCATAATAAAAGACAAAAATATGCTTTACATATTGGAAAAAGTGAGCCTAATCTGTCATGACAAAGCACTCTGTTGAGATTGCCTGAACAAAAAGCAGAGAAAATGGGATACTGTACCTGCTCATGACTTCACCCTTGGTGTAGTCTCGGAGTTTCTTGATCTCGGGTTGCAAGAAGGTATCCAGGATATCCTTGATACAGGCTACCCCCTCCTCTGATGGCTGATGCCACTTTACGTCCAAGTTGTGGATGTCACCTGGCTTGCCCCAGTCCTATCATATACATCAAAACAACCTGAATTTAGGCCGGTGTATACCACAAGAGTTGTGGTGTTAAATATGAAATATTATACATGGGACCTACTTCTTCGATATGTGTAGGCTTAAATCAGAAAGGTACATTGATTTTCCCCTCTCTCTCTATCTCTCATTCTTGAAATGTATGTATATCGCTTGAGAACTACTACTGGTGAATATTCCTTGACATGGCTTTCATTTAAAAAAAGATGTTGCCCAAGTTTTCATGACTAACATCTAATCATTTTTGAGAATTGCTACTATAAATTCTGAGTTCAACTAAGTACAGAGAGCATGTTCTCATGTGACTAGGGTATTGTTTATGTCTTTTGAATGCAACATGTATATGTGTACATGTACATCACAAATGTGTGTGGAAAATCTTTCTTACATTTGCAAACTTTGTGTGTGTGTGTGTGTGTGTGTGTGTGTGTGTGTGTGTGCTTGGGCATATTTTTGTGTGTGCAGTTGTATGAGTAAGTCTGGAAGTGTGTGATATGATGGAGGTGTTTCCATGTCGTACCCTGATTGGCAGGTACTCTGTCAGTGGTCGGTCGAAGCCCTTCGCTACACTGCAGAACTCCCTGGGGTAGGAGAGGGACATGGCCCGCAACCAGTTCTTGAGCAGCTGGCAGGCGAGGTCGTAGCCTGCCTTGCACGTCACATGAAGAGTGGCCTTCAGAACCGACATCAGCGTGTCTTTGTAGACCAGCACAGCCTCGCTCGGAACTCGGATGACCTAACAAACACAACAGAATATTGGGAACATCACAACATGTCAAAGTCTGCAGTTCTAAAGTGGAAAACAAAATTTTAAATAAACAATTGCCATATGGCATTCAATTACTCATAAAGATATGATGCAGTAAATTCTCAAATATCCCTGCATATTTTGAGTTATCTTTCAAATGACAATTTAAATGTGTACTCTGTCTTAACAACAATTCTGAGTTGATATGATGACATCAATTCCCCCCTCCCCAACAACACAGTATAATCGTCTGCATTACTATGGACAACTGCATCGCGAGTTCACATGCTAACAATCAAAGCCCGATAGAAATCTCCAACAAAATAGCTTCAATATATCATGCATAGTTGCAAGAAGGCATGCCAGCCAATTGCACAAATAATCTTCATGGCTAAAATAGATGCCAGTGATCATTGGGCCCTGTTCTCTAGTGTTGCTCTCACCTCCCCCAGGACCTGGAGGTTGAAGAGAATCTCCTTGTCCAGTTCCTCTTCCTCCTGTACCTCCTCTGACGTGAAGGCATCCAGGATCTTCTGGCTGCAGTGTGGCACAAACTTCTTCAGGGTGTACGCTGGGTCCACCTGGTAGAGAAAGAGATATAGAACAATGTGCGTAACGAGTTCCAAGAGAACATCTTGGTCTACACTGGCAATGATTCCCTGCCCTTGTTTAAAGATATACAAAGAGTCTTCTTGTCATATAGTTCTACAAAGTGAAAGAGCCATACACCTAGCTTTAGCAACATGTAGCTCATCTCTTCTTCCTAAGCTGCTACTGTTCCAGAACTGCTTGCCTTTGGGTTTTGGAAAATATCTATATTTTTTTTTTTCCCAGAAGAGCATCACCACATGTTCATGTTTCATTTTCCACAATTACAGCAGGAAATTGTTCAGTGCACTGATGAATGCATTGAGTGATTTTCCTATCCACCATGTCTCCAGCCCTGTGACATCATGGCACAGAAAAATGCACATACAATCTTTAGAATGGAATCACAGAAGTCCAATGAGCTCTCTAACTATTCAGATCATCTCCACTCAGACTTCAGTTGTGTATTCACCTTCTTGATAACAATTACATCATTTGTAGGCTTAAGACAGCACCATTTCTACCCCCTTTGAATTTTCATCTCCTTTGAATACAAAAGAGTCATGTGTGACATACCCAGACATGCAATCAGACTTTCTCTGTCTGCAATTCATGAAGTTAGACATCATCATCACCCATGATGTTACTACACTTTGCTCAAACGTTCCTGACACAATATATATCCTTGATGGATTGTGGTGCAACACTGCAGAAAAGAAGAAATGTGATGATCACTGATGAAGGAAACTCAAATGAATAAGAGCTATCAGACAAAATCCTCAAGCTTTGGACAAAGTCATCAAAAAAGAAAGAGTCAGCAGATAGCAAACAAACCTTTGCTGCGGCTCGGCACATGTTGGCAATGATCTTTCCTGACACCTTGGTTTCCAGGATGGATGTTGACACGTAGCGGAACAGACGATCAACTGTGGCCTGGACAGGAGGACACAAAATGGAATCATGCAATTATCACAAACCATGGAATCACAACCATTTTAATACACTTAAAAAAATAAATTTAGTAATACTTTCACAGAAAAAAATGTATGAGACTGTCATACAGATAAATGAAGTCAACAGTCTGATTGACATAGAACATAACTTAAAGGTAGGGGATACCTTTTACAGACCTCCCAAAATGCAGCAAAACATTAAATATGAACCTCAGGGGACTTGCTTAGGCCACTGCTTAGAAATTTGGAAGTCAACAGTTATCTAAAATTTGAATAATGCACAAAACTCAACTACTCAGTAGTTCTGTGTGTCAGCCACACTTAAGCCTTTTTGTTGCATTCTTCTGTATTTGTGATCTATAAACACAAATCTAAAAGTACAAGAGCTGATGTAATAACATATAGAGTGTGTGGCAAGAATGTATATAGAAATGTTTGTAAGTGTTGATGAACTTTCTTCACAAAATATACATGATGGACACACATGCAGTACATGGGTCTGCAAAGGTAGCCTTGTAATGTACTGGAATTTACGGTGAGCCCCGAAAACAATTCAATTCAAAATCTAACGGCAAAAAAAATGTACTAAATGATACCTTCCACTTTCAATACTTTATGGGAGTTTCTAAAATGATACCCTCTTCAACATACCACTGTATTTATACAACTCTTCATTTAAGGCGTGTAAATGGGATTCCCTACCTTTAATGGTTACTGATGTATTGACCAAACAAATTGATACTGTCAGTACCATCTGCTACCTGTTTGTATGCAAAGTGAATGGTATCTTTTAGGTCTAGGCTGAAGAGGGATAACCAGTACTCTTGTAACACATGGCCTTGCAATGTGTCATCGAAAGAAACTCAAGACTCTGGAATCAAGAGATTACTGGCAACAACAAAAAAATGAACACAGTCCAGTCTGAACAGAATTCCTAAATTTTTTCACCTTGTAGATCTGGGGTGAGCTCTGGGAGCAGATGGTGCAGAAAGTGGACGAGAGGCCAATGTCCACCATCGTCTCCTGGTGATTGGCTCGCTCCTGGTCATTGTCCTGGCTACGGGTGTGCATGATGGAGCAGGCCTCAATCAGGTTGAAGCACCTAGAGAGCATGGGAATAAAATAAAAGATGACAATCGTGCACTCTTAGTATGTGTTCTATCAAACTCGATCTACCACCCCATCAAAATTCTTCAGTACAAAATCAAATGCAATTTACATCACATCTTAAAATTCTTTGAAAGGGTTTCAAACATAAAACATTGTTTTTACAAATTTTAGGATGACGACTGAATAATGAAATATTACGAAAACACTAAGTTCAGTGTCTGCAAAACATTGAATTTAAATTAGAAATCAATCACTATAAAAAAAGCAGCTAAAGCACTACCAACACAAGCAACATGAAATTAATGAATAACACACGATCAGACTTACTTCTCACTGGCAATAATAAGAGGTAGAGTGATGTAAAATGTTTATTTGACCCTAACTGGAAGTTACTGATGATGTCTGAGAAAGGGAGTGTGAGATAGGCTTGAAAAAAAAAGAGGTATCACTGGTAACAATTTTGGAAGAAGTATGGCCTTACATATGCAACATGAAAACTATGCAATCTTTCCTACACCAACACCTCAAGACAAGGCATGGTTCATACTGGGAGACCACTACAGCATGGTCTAGGCATATCATCTGAGAGAAGGGGATGTGTACCTGTCCATGAAGAGGAGTACAAAGTCCTCAAAGGTGGCCGTGGCCGAGCAGAGGTCCCTCTCCTGCTCCGTGAGGTCCTCTCTGACGAGGGGGGCCTCGGAGCAGTCCACCAGGGGCACCATCACGGTGAAGGTTGACATCGCTTGGAGGGTCACCTGGGAGGCAGGAAGAATGGGGGCGGGAGGTCAGATTAGAGCAGGAATATGGTTGGGGGGTATTGAAAAGGTGTAGGGGATTCCATGTAAGGGCACAGAATTTGGTGGCTCAGGAAAAGACAAGTTAGGTGTATGAAGACAGCCTATAATGAAATGTCATAGGGAATTAAATGTATGTTATGTTTTCATAAATTATTAAAGTAAGAATATGAATATAGCTTGTAATATAAACCTATGTGCAATGTAGGCACTGGACCAATCAAAGCTTTGAAACCTTGTATGCATGTACACAAGAAGATTAAAATACATAGTAGGACTATTTAAATAATTGTACACTCCTGATAGCTTCAGATTGTGATGGGTCTTTTTTTTTTCTATTTAGAACTATTTCCCCCCATTCCATTTTTTTTCATAAAATGGAAAGAACATCCCATGTAAGCTTTCTCAATACATTGACCCTACAGTCAGCCATAATATCTCAATTAACTTACAGATGCAAGACATACGTATTGGACACTTCTTACTTGTTCTGCACGGCAACAATGACAAGAAAAAAACAAAAACAAACACATGTAGCACATCCTTCAGTATATCTCTAAGGCTACTAACTCCTATCTCATACAGCTGATAAGGATGTTACAGACCCATTCATATATGAAACTTCACAAAACAGTGTACATTGTTTGTATTCACAGATCTTCTCAAGCTTTGGTCTTATAACTGATATATATATATATATATATATATATATATATATATGTATATATATATGCATATATATTTTTTTGTTATTATTATTATTATTATCATTGTTATTATTATTATTATTATTATTATTATTATTATTATTATTATTATTATTATTATTATTAATTATCATTATTATTTATATATTTTTTTTTTGGTCACAGTGCAGCCACTTACCATACACTTGGCGAAGTCATTGGGGTCAATGCCCGGCAGAATGGCATGAAGTAGGGGCAGCAGGTGGGTGGGGCCATCAGGTAGCCACTTGCCCCCCTTTAGCATGGTGCCAGCCACGGCCACCACACAGCTGACTGTGGCTATCAGCTGGTGGGGCTCGGTCAGTGTGTCCAGCGCCTTGTACGTCCTGTCAGGACACAAAAAATTTGAGGCCATTCTGTATGAAACTTTGCAAATCAAAATAATTTTCTGTTAAATATCAACCAACATGGAAATGCTACAGATTTCAAAGCTTGTAAAGAATACCTCTCAAAAGAATCACTACTTAAGCACAATATTACTATCAAAGAAATGATGGCAACACATTGGTAAATCTAACAATAATTTGATATATAGTAGCTGATATTTCTTGAGAGCGAGATATACACACACAAAGACAGACAGACAGACAGACAGACAGAGAAAGAGAAAAAGAAACAGAAAGAAAAAGAGAAAGAGAAAAAAAATTGGTCCTAAGATTTACTTTTCCATAAGAGGTGGTACAACAAGCTCTGGCCGCAGGAGTGCCAGGTTGTGGAGTGCCGAGGCAGCGTCCCGGTGGCCCATCTTGCTGTACATGGCCAGGAAGACTGGTGCCTTGATGGTGTCCACGAAGGCTGTGATGTCCTCATCTGTCAGCTTGTGACTGTCAGGTATAGGGTGCTGCCATGATGGCTTCTTGTACCTCTCTCTGTCGGACACCAACATCATCATAGGTCACATGATATATCAAACCATGCTGTATTAAGGTAGCTACAGACACATCTAGTAAACATACAATCAAACAGAGGCTCATAATCACTTCTGTTTTTTCTGTGCACTTTTTTTCCATGATAAATAATGAAAACTGACTATAAGAACACACACATAAATCTTCTCTCTGTAACCAGCTAGACTTGATTTTTTTTTTTTTTTTTTTTTTTTTTAACTCGAAAAGAAGATTACACAATAAAATTCAAAGAGTATTTATTCTGAGTCACCAGCAGACCTAATCCATGGCATCATAATCTTGCTTTGCTCAAGTTCTTAGAACTGACTGAACACCATGAATACCACAAATGTGAGAAGGGTTTATAGGTACATACAAATGGATGTTGGTGAGGTGATGGGCTATAGACCAGTTTTTGCTACCTTTGAAAAGGCACAGAATGACACATTTACACAAATCTACAGCACTGGAACCCTGAAGAAAAAAAAAAATCACTCTACCTGTTCACTCTCTTCACAAAGGCATTGGCAAGATGAAAAAGCATTCTCTGGAGGTTGAACTGTGTAGAAAAAGAAAACAAAACTGTGTAGACATTTCTTCATCATTACTTCTTCATAGAACAATGACAGCTCATGATCTGGGCATTGGTATCTGTCTTGGCACAAATATGTAAAATTTCCATACATCTATAAAAAACAAAAATAGCATTTATCTAATTAAACAGTTTTACTGTTTAAGGTTAGCTCTGTTCATTCTTCCACATTAAGTTCTAGAGATTCGAAGTCTGTAATAGGGCATATCCATCTACTCTTCATAAGACTGTGCTGGTATCAAGGTCTAAATGAGGATATAAGGAATTTTACTATACCTAATCATTGAAATGGAGTATGCACTGTGTGTTTTTCATTAAATGTGGTACACAGCAAATGTCTTTTACAGATGAAATTTCAGAAACAGAGGTTTACACAGGTCTATTTGGCAGACTTCCAGAGAAACCAGGGCAATGTAAGGTCAAGAAATGGTCACAGCCACACAGTGGGGAGAAAAAGCTGTGATGTATCGAGTCTTTAATGCAGTGAGATGAGAAAAACAAGGGAAGAAAAATAGGTAAGTCTCTTTCAGCAACAGATTGACATTTTTTAAGGTAACTAAGAATATTTTTTGTTGTTGTTGGACTTGCATTTTGTTCCATGCGACTGTTAAGGAGCCACTGAATGCTTATGAGCAAGCAACCACGGGACCAATCCCTGGTAGGCAAAGAGGATGAAGTCCCTTGCCTTGAGGCACAAAACCACTGTAGTCAGAGGACTCAAACCAGGGACGTCATGATTGATAATCCATGGTCCTATCTACTAACCTACAACAGTTTCTTACTCCGTTGAAGACTAGTCCCGAGTATACTCGGGCAGGTGTCTATGGGAAATGCCTGTTGTAGCAAAATCAAACCGTCCTCAGTGGGTTAATAATGACTGTCATTTCTGGGGATAAGTGCAAGCTTAACAATGCATGCAAAGCATACAAATGTTCATTAGTAGAAACTACTTACTGAATATTTGCCAGTGTTGGATGGATGAAAGTAGGAATCCGTTGCCACAAAGAACTTCTTGAGATGCTCTTGGCAGGTGTTGGTATGCCCCTAGAAACCATAGAGTAACATGGAAATCAGTACATCTACATAGCGCAGTGTAAGTTAAGAATACACACACGCCCACACTTACTGGAATGGAATCAAGTTAAGCACAGAACATTTTCGGGTTTACACACTAACATCTTGAGTCACATTGGCATGACTATAATGAGCTCCACAAAGCATACTAAGAACAGCACAATTTTTCTACAACCTTGCATGCATATCACCATACTTTTTACTTTTTAGCCTCAGTTTTTTTCCCCACAACTTCTAATGCTACTGACAATATGGAATAATTTGAATTATATAAGTGAACAATCATATACAGTCATTAACATTTTTTTTTTCATGGCATGAATTTGCACATACAATTAATTAATGCATTCTATTCTCTATCTCCAACATCACCATTTGTAACTTACTAGCATTGACACGATCCATGTGGTGAGGGGCCCAACATCAAAGCCTTTCCCGTTTCTAGCTACCTGGAGCTTCTTGGAGCCAACCGGTAGACTAAGGCCTCTCAGAAAGCAGGTGAAAATCTGGGGAAGCAACCAACCAGACAATAGTGACCATTATAATCTCTGAGGTTCCCTACTGCCGGGTAATTTATTAGGTGCAGGATTACTGTACAAACTGGACCATATTTTCAGTCCAACGGTGTCAAAACAAAGTCAGCAAAATCTGTAACTTCTATCAAGAGGATGGATGGAGAAACCATCACTGATCAACAAAAGTCATAATGAAGTGTGTGTGTATGTGTGTGCGCATCTATCTGTCTGTCTGTCTGTCTGTGCAGAAAAAAAAAAATGACCCTGACCTACAAAAAAAAAAAAAAGATTACACCTGTCATGATACAAAAAACTCCAGAGAGAGAGATATGTGATAATAATGTGAACCCTGTTAGAAAATAATCTCTACATATTTCGAAATTGTCAACAGCACTGCAATCTCATGCTGCTGAGTATTGTAATAAACACAAAGGGATACATGGAGGGGACCTTTCCACATGTCTATTACAATCCCGACAGATGAATTCGTAAAGGCCAAGAATATGACTTATTCTTAAGCAAGTAGTACAGCGATGTATAAAAAGTGACTACAAAATTTGGACGTAGATATGATTGTTGTACCTTGGGTATATGAGGAGTCCAATCGATGTACCCAATGTTCTCTGATGCTAGTCTGGAAAACAAATCTACCAGAGCCTGCGATGAAGTGGAAGAGAAAAGATGGAGAAGTGAAATTTGGTCATTATGCATGAAAAATCATATCAATTATTTATTACTATTATTATTATTCATGGTTTATTGAAATTGTGACAATTCATTGCTCAAAATTGTACATAAAAGACATGATGCATACAACTGTATATATAAATATAACGAAACTGTCTGATATTTGTATAAACTGCAAATGAATTTTATAATTATAATTCTTTGTGCATATAGAGTAAAATTCATACAAATATAATAGAATTCCGATACTTTGTAATACAAAGAAAAAGCCTCTTGGTGCATTTTGAACATCTGTTGAGGTGCTAGAATTTACATACAATTTCCTTGAATGCTTGAATTTACATTCAATTTACATACACTACCAGAAAGATGCTACTTTATTAATTGTGTTCTGAAGAAAACAATTGACAAAATTTAAAAAAAAAGCTAGGTGCAAATTATGGCAGCTTTCATGGACTGAACTAAACTATTCATATTGTGCAATAGAGTGGCACAATCACAAAACAAATCAAGACCACAATGAATAGCCACTAATGATATCATAAGCAGTTTCAAAATACTGACATTACTTCTTAACTGCAAGAAACCAATCTAAGCATTACACTGAAAGTTAAATCAATTGAAGTCTATGAACATACTGTTTTCAAATTTGCTCAAACTGTGTTTTGTACATTTACGAAATTTTTGAATATGCAAACTGACTTCCCATATTCGCCAATAAAGTCATGGTCAGAAAGAGTAAAACAAAACTGTAGTAATGGAAAAAAAAACCAACAACAACAGGAGAAAGAAGCAATGTTGTGAAATAATCATCATAGAAAGCTACAGAAGGAATGCCATGAACAGTGGGAGTAGCAACTGTGATGTTTCTTGCTTGTGGATATCAAACTACTTCCTGCATTGCTCACAGTATTTCCTCTAAATGTAAACAAATATTGCACAACTGTTTGTTTACATAGTAACACATCATCTTCACCTGCCAAAAGAATATACACATATATGCAAGTGGCATCACATATGACAGAAACGAAAGATATAAAGACTTACGGACTCTATGCAGGGTGAGTTCTGTGAGTTATTCCAAATGTTAATCATCTCATCTAGCCACAACCTGGAGGGGGATGAAAGAACAAAGTGAACAAATTGTCGCCGGTCACACGAACCGACGAATACCTCAGGTTTGCGTAAGAATGACAATTCGAGAAAATCGTGTTTGAAGTTAACCCATTTTTGACTTATGGTTGCTACACTTTCATGTCTATAATTTCCACTTATTTTTGTAGTACATCAGACTTCAATTCTTGCTCTAACTTGTGAAGTTTTTATCGAATTGTATTGTTAACAAATAAGCGGGAAATCGTCAAAGAGCTGCATGCATGTATTTTCGGTCTGCAAAGAACGTTGTCATTTTCCATGTGTGTCCATATGTACATGTACATTGAGCGTTGTCATTGTCAACACATGTATTATATAGTACGCGCACTGTGCGCGCGGTCAATGAACTGTTGAATCTCAAAAACTACACGCAAGTCAATGCGCACTGATTCGTCGGTTCGGTGACCGCGCGTACTAGTATGCGCGGTCACCGAACCGTCGAATCGCCTGATTGTTTAACACACGCGTCTATGGGGAAAACAAATAATTTTCACAAATGGAATTACATACTTCTACAAAAGTGATAACTACGTAAAAATTACACAGAATTACACACTGAGAATTTCAGAATATGTAGTATGGAATGTCTACTATCGAAATGAGTGAAAATCTCAAAATCGAAAATTTGACCCACAATCGAGTGATTCGTCGGTTCGTGTGACCGGCGACGAAATGTCCCACACATCAAAATCTCAAAAAGTGCAAAGAGCTGTTCTTAAATAATTAGATGAATATATTATGCATCTTAGATCACAGAACAAGAAAGGAGAGAAACGTTCAGAAATGAAAGTAGATATGTACGGGTACTCATTTTATATGAGTATTCTTTGCAGTACAGGTACTTAAGATTTAAAACATAATACAGACATTTAAAGATTATATTGCACCTAATATCAATGAACTTACTAGGAAATTTATGCCTGACAATAAAGCTGTACTCACTTGAATCCCTTCTGATGCTGCTCTGGTGGGAGTAATGTAGGCATGAAGGCCTCAATGTAGAGGATGCCCTTGGTCATGGTTTCATCAAATGGACACAGTAGGGGGCGCCATTCGTCCAGCATTTCCTGGGTACTCTCAACAGAGAAGTACCTGTAACAAAAAAACCAACAACCCAAAATCAAGATAGAAGATATACAGTGCACTCCCATTATAATGAACATGGTTATTTATTACAACATTCTTGCTACAATGAAGTAAAAATTCAGGTCCCCATATTATCACATATATCTTTATATCCACTGTACATTACTGTTCGGCTAAAACAAAAATATGATTTAACGACAGAAAAACTCTCGGTCCCAAGGAATTTGTTATAATGGGAGTGTCCTTTACTCAAACTGATATATCTCATTTGTAATTAACTTTCAGCATTTATAGTCCACACATAACTGCTTTCAAACATCTACATGTACATGATAGGTGGCTATGAATAATCATACCATGCATAGAATCTAAGCCAACCAATGTTAGCAAATCTTCAGGGGGGGGGGGGGGGGCATCTCATGACGCATTTTGTCCGACAACTTTGTCGGACAAATCTGCTCTCAACCAATCACGTGCAAGGATTTCTGAAGAGGCTCCTTTAACAGTTTGTCAGATGAAATATCTGACAAAATGCTTCATGAAATGCCCCCAGGAAAGCTGATATGTTCTTGATAAGCAGAGTTCCATCTCTTTGGTACACTCTGAATAGTATTCATACTATATATTTATATATATGTATAGAAGAAGAATGCAAACTTCTGTTTTGCTTTGGAATCATATTGCACCTAGTACAATGTATATAGAAAAGTTTGAAAATGATATTGATGTACGACTGACGAGAAGATAAAAGAAATAAGTCACACAAAACAACCATGAATCTGACCATACACATACAGTAATCCTCCTGTGTAAACTGGCAAAATTGTAAACAACCCACAGATACCGGTAGATTAAACAATTCAAAAAATGACAGAGAGCAGTGTTCCACTCATACCAAGGAGATATTACTAGGTAGATGGCTTAGGAAGGTTCTTTTGTGTTCCTGAAATACAAATCATTGCTCTTGGACAATCAAAACAATTTCACACTTGTTTACATGATGGACTTGCTTTTTCTTTAATTGTAGGCTAGATCCCTAAATTGCAAACAGTGTACCAGATTTACATTTTATACATATAATTTGTCAATGGCAATCTCTGAGAGTTAATCTTGATCAAGTATCAAGTTACTTACGGTCTTGACACCCTGATCAGACTCTTGAGTCTGTTTTCCAGGGAGCTGTGTAAAAGAAAGAACAGAAGGTCACCCATCAAAGTTGGTAGTCGAAGTCTTAATCTACATCAGGTACTTTTTGATGAAATAAGCAGGACCAGTCATTTATGAGTAATTACATCCTGTGGGAGTGATATCTTGGAGGAGAGTTCACCTATTTTATAAGTTATCTTCTTTTTCTTTACTACAGTAGAAATTAAAATCATCTGCAGCAAAAATCAAACATTGACACTCTTGAAGTAGTTCTGGCTTAAAAATCTATTCTAATGTTTGATTAAAAAAAAAAAATGCAACTTCAAAAGTTCTTTTGGGAAACCCTGTTATAAGTAGGTTGAGGGAATCGCCAATTTGACCTCATACTGTACCGGACAATTCTCAATAACCTGAAACAATGTTAAACATTCATTTATCCAGCTCAAGTTTAGCACCACATCAATGATAATAGGAGCATCATTTCTCTATACAGAGACACACAAGTTAAATCAACAATGCTTTTTCTTCTTCTGTTCACAAATACTGAGCACCTGTACAGGCATGCAAGTTCAAATAATCATCCAGAAATTTAAAACGTGAAACCAGTGCTGTTGTGAAACAACTACAAATTCAGCAAAACTTACAATCACTGGTATTAAGCATTAATGGGCATGAAGATGTAATACTAACAGTTGTAGAATGTTGATGGAAATTCATCTCACCCATCCAGGAATGAAAATTTAATGCTGTAAAACATTCTCTTCTAAAGTCATATTAGCAATCACAACAACAATGATAACAATAGCAACATGCACTCACTGTGGAAACCATTCCAGGCCAAGAGGTTCATACTGTGAGTATATCACTCTCTCCACAATCTTGTACAGAGGTTTCCATGGTATTGTGATGTCATCACGAGACAGCAAGTTCCTCTTTCTGCACATTTCAAGACGAAAACATTGACATGAAATTGTCCTCAATCTGCATGCAAGGACGTCTTATTGTCATTTTGAAACCTGACACTATCTTAAATTTCAGTGCTAAATTTGACAGAACAGGGACAAATCAATAAGTCAAAGATTTACAAAAATTGTTTTCAAAATAAACTCACAGAATGAAGGTGTCAGCAACTTTTAGCCTAATTTTATTAACACATTATAAAGAAATACAACCAATAATTTTAGTGGTAAATGCACATCTATGAATATAATGTAGGTCATCATGTTAGGAAATCATACCAAATGAATTTGTAAAGCAAAAGCAACATGTTCAAACTCTGACACACCTTGTTGTAATATTACCCCTCAATCTGTCATTGAAAGTCTCCCTAAAGTCATAACATGCCCTGGGTAGTTTACTTTACTGAATATTTCCTTTTTCATTTCTTTTTTTTTTTTTTTTCCCAATGAATGTAGAAAGTCAATTCTCTTCCTGGCCTATAATATTGTGTGCAGATATACTTTTCATGTTGACACTGTAAATATTGACAGACAGGCAGCAAAACACAATGTCACCAGGAATGACAACAAAATGGCACTTTTCAATTGAGTCCAGTCATTCGATACTTACCGAGCCTGGAAATTCCCGATGACGTCATGTGCACACTAAGTTGCATCGTCTTGGCATATATTAGGTAAGCATACATATAGTATCTAATCTCAAGGCCACCAACACATATGGCTGCCCTCAATTTATGCTGAGTCATGGCAGAGAGCAGATAACCCTCAAACAATTCAAATCAGTAAAAAATTCATCAATATTTTTAAATGGGCCTTCCTAACATTAACTACTGTATAAGGACATTTCTGATGTACAGTAACTCAGATGTGAAGATTTTGGATTTTTCTCTCACTTTACTGATACCTTGCATGAAGAGGCAGGTTTGTTTGTGTATAGAGTATGATACAAATTTCCTGACAAGATCTACTGACTAAGGCAGAGAACTTATCCTATTAATGTCTTATTCAATGCATTCAAACCTACATGTGCATTAATTTGAATTGATCCTTTTCTCTCTGGTTCACTGTCATATCGACCTTAATTTTTGACTTGACCTTTTACAATGGCATGACTCAAGAAGCTGGGTCAATAATTATTTGGTCACATGGACCAGTCCACCCAGCAATCAGTAATAATATCTCTGCGCGATGTAAAGTACATATGTGATAGTATCAGTTAGTTAAAACATGGTAAATGCCTAGCAATTGTTAATGGCATCACGATTCATGGGACTACAAACCCTCAGATCTAAGACTTTTTTTTAAATGCATTTTTCTGGAAATATTAAACACTGAATTTATTTTCTTGTTGACAGACAAAATAGTGTGCAAAAAAGCTTTATAAAAAAAAAAGAGTATGAACTTTTTACCATTTTCATTAAGTATGCAAATACATTTCAACTATCCCTTCTACATGACGCAGAAATGTGAGTCCTTTGTTTCCATTTTTCAGAAGTAGCCAATTGCCAAAGATAGGAAACACATAAAAGTCTTATTGTTAATGAAGCCCTAAATTATATATAGTGTCATCAATGTATATACAACAGTAATTTCTCATACGTATGTAAAACTCAATTTCTCCATTAACATCTACTGGTACGGTGAATACATGTAAGAGCCACTGAAATATTAGTAAAACAACAAAAACAAAAAACAAAAACAAAACAAAACACTGAATAGGAGATGTCTGAAAAGCACATTTTTCATGCCCAAGAGATTGTTGGTTTGACATTAAGACAGCTTACTTCAAGAGCATAATAAGGATCCTTGCAAACTCTGACATGAGTTTGAATTCCAGGTCAGGCATGTTGAGAAGTTCCAGGTAGAGGTTGATGAAAGCAATGTGTTCCTCCTTGCTAAACTTCCTGCCATAGTAGCGGATGTACCTGCAATTTGTGAAATAATTTGCACATTGCTGATTAATAGAATACTGAACCTCTTACAGTAATGACAGCTCAATTTTTATTTATTTATTTTTTTACACACCAATAAGAACCATGTTAATAATGACTGTGATGAAAAAAAAAATTTAACATGTTGGGATCAAATATTCTTAAAAAAAGCATAAAATTAAGTTCAAGGGACTAAAGTACTTCCATATCCATGTAAATTTAAATATCTCATCATACAAAAGCAAATAGCACCAAAATCACTGGATAGATACTTTAAGATACCGAGTCTATTTCCAATACTTTTATAACTTTGAACCAAATTGGTTATCCCAAAGCATTGATATAGACGAAACGTTGACTTTCATTATCATGTTGTTGCTCAAAACAACTCACTCTTTGTAAGCAATCACAGCTTACCTTGCCTGCACAATCTGAAACTGAAGTAAGTCTTCTAATATTATGCAACACATCTTTCAAGCAAATTAGGAGCTAAAAATCAACTATGAAAGAAGCCACCTGAGAAATGCCTTGTGTGCGTGCATGGTCTATCTCTGTCTGTCTGTCTGTGTCTAAGTGCACACATGGAACTGCATTTCTCATAAACTTCATTCAACTTGTCTTATTAAAATCATTAGTACATTGGTTTTTAGCTTCTGGTTGAACTTGAATTTTGAAAGATACTTGTACGTCACATAATACAGTAGACTAACGGTTGATCACAGTGGCTAGTCTTGATCTTCATTTTGTTATGTGCTTGTAAATACCTGTAAATAAACTGTATTATAATGTAAATAACACAGTCTGCAAGAATCTTCAGATTACTGAAGGAGGCAGACTTAACCTGAAGAAGAAGAAGAAGAAGAAGAAGAAGAAGAAGAAGAAGAAGAAGAAGAAGAAAAAGAAGAAGAAGAAGAATTCAGATGGCTAACTTCATTTTCAGATTGCTCAGGCAGCAGTGTACGTCGTGAAATGCTAATGAAGATGCTAGAGCCAGTACGGAAAAGTGGTTTCAAGCGATGACATGAAAGTCGACATTGATATCAACGCTTTCCAAAGACTGACATTAGTGCAAAGTTCAAAAGGCTAGATTTGACTCTCTGAGTAGCTGAGATAGTAACGGTTAGAGTCCACATGTTCGAACCATTGAAATGAAGAAGCCAAATCAAAATATTAATTGATAAACAACCCACAGCAAAATTTGACCTCTGGTGCCAAAATTTGACTGCACACAATTAATAGCATAAATTTTACAATTGTAAATCTATTTTATATGCAAAATCTTAAAGCAAGCTGCACATAATTTGCAAACGCCATCCAAAATTTGACCGCCCACGGCCCACTACACAGGCACAGCTAGTTATGTTAATGTAAAACATAATTATGCTTTTGCATGCAGTCAAATTTAGGCATGGGAGGTCGAACCTTGGACAATTCGACAATTTGCATTAGTTGTAGCCGTTGGTCAAATTCTAAGTGTGTTACTCACTTACTGGACAACATTAAATAAGATGGTCTAACTTATATAAATAGAGGAATTACAGGCAGCTTGCTTAATACACTTGTAAAGTTGCTGAACTTGTCTACAGTGTGTGCACTGACACTAGATCTTTGCAGAATCCCTCGAGTCTAGATTCATATGCTCGGTGCTAGACGTCTAGACTAGTGTAAATCAAAATATAATATGCGAGCTCAGTCAGCATGGTCATGATGGTCAGCTGAAACACAGCATAAAAATACAGCAACAAATGAAAATGTGTTCTGGTTAAGCAATCCACGTATAGAACTCTAGCTAGGTAACCTATTATAAAATAGGCCTAAATGTGATAAATTTACATAAATTAAAAGTAGAAACGTTACCGTGAAATAAATTTGGTAATCATGTAGAAATGCACACCTACCGTTCGCTTCGCTGTTTGTCAATCAAATTTTGTGCAGCTATTGGAAATGCTAAATTGAACCATATCAGAGAGTTTTCATGGAATTAGAAAGCCGAAAAGGTAAGAAAAATGAGAAATCGGAGTTGAAAAGTACGTCGGTCGCGAACACTAGACCTGTCTCCGATGTAACTAGTGCACCGATTTCGCAGAGAACGATGTCAACGATTATAATCGATTCTGGTAGTCTCTAATTAGCCGCTTACTAACAATATCGAACTCGACTCGTGCAATACGTGTAGCCCCAAGGCCCTACTTTCTTTTTCATATTTTTTTTTTTCTTATTGTTAGCTCACCCGAGTCGAAGCAGGGAGGCGTGGGACCACCTCCCTGGTCGAAGGCTCAAGTGAGCTATTGTGATAGTTCTTCGTTTTCATTGCCACTATCATGATTACCACTATTCAAATTATTGATACGATTACTCATACCAGGATTAAGACATCGATCCTTTCTTTAAAAATTGTGGCAAGTATTGATTTTATCATGAAAAAAGTTGATAATAATTTAGATTAAATTATTTAATTTGAATAGTATTGAAGGAAATAGAATGTGGTTGAAGAAAAAGTGGAAGAAAAAGGTTGAGCTATTAGGGAGAGAGAAAGAGAGAGAAAAGAAGATGAGAAGGAAGTTGAATTCAAAGGGGATTTGTTTCTAGTAATTTTCATAATCCATAGGCCTAATTTAATAAATTAATGAGAATAGTATTACAAAAAGTGTATGTTATACAATCATGTGTTAATATTCTGGACTTCTCATAAAGTGCTCATTTTACCTAAAAAGAAACAGAATATTGAAACTGAAATGGTAATATGTTTTCGATTGATAAGTTCAACTTACAGTAGAAAGTAATTGTTTTTATGATAGTATTTATTTTTCCATTTCGTTTTTTTATTATGTATACAAAAACAGCAACCCAGTATTTGCTTTTGTTTTGTAGTAAAAATCCATTTTATTGTGCAATATTCATGATGGATAATTCCCATTTTTTCATATATCTTTTACTGTTTTGTACACATATTATCCGTCCATCATTTAGTCAGCGAAAAATGTTGACAGATATACAGTCACATGCAGGAGAAAATTAATTAAAACGATAAAAAAACAGACGCATCAAGATCACTTTCTTTTTTCCACATTATACTGTCGAGCCGACGTAATTATTGTGGTTAAACACCAAACAAGCGGCTGTATTACAGACTACAACGATCGATTATTCTCGTTATATCGCTCTCCCACATAATCGATCATCCATCATGCTACGCTGAGACAGTTGTCGATCGGCGTACTTTCGAGTCAAAATTAGCTACTTTTCTTCTGTAATTGACAATGAAATTTCATGAAACCGTCAGATATGGTCCATCTTGACATTTCTGATAGCCACAACTTACCCACAAGAAGTTTTCATTGACAAATTAAGGAAGGAAATGGTAGGTGTGCATGGTGTGCATTTCTACATGATTACCATAAAATTTAGTGAACTAGGGTTCTATTTTTTTCTAAAATAAACTAACATGGTTTGATGTTCTCCTGATCATGCTGATGTTTACAGTTAACAGTTTAAAGTCTGACGTTATCTAGACATTTAAAGGACCATGGCATAGGCATGATATTGATAGGCATAAAATTTTAGCAGACATTCTAACGTTAGGCGCCTAACGTTACAATTTTTTATTGACTTACGATGAAAACTTTCCTGTCCAGAACACCACTCCAGGCCGGAGTTCCCTGAGCTGTACTGCGAGCGACAAGTTGGTTTTAATTTCAACCAGTTGTCTGCTTGATTCCCCATCTAGACAGTCTGAATACGGTAACAGTTTGTTGTACACAACCTCCTTCTGAAAACGCGATTGTCGTTCTGCATCCGCAACACCTCCATGAGTATGACTATGGTCATCCATCTTTTCCAAACTGTGAAGAGGCATTTGTCACAAGTATAACTAGTAACAAGTCATGCCCGTATTTATACTGGGACTGTACAGTGCATGTCAAACCCGTACAATCACCGGTGTATTCCACGTAGTAATGGTTCTCACCATCTTACGATTCATTGTACATCATTCAGCATAGTGTTCGGCGACTAGTGTAGCTCCTCATGGTCAGCAAAGTAAGCTAACTAGATCTACAGCAAATACCACGCATTTTACAATAATTTTTAAAAATAGATATGCAGTAACTTTGGTATTTTAGCCTTAACAATATTATAATTTCACATATGTTGATTTTAAATATTTCTTTGTTGCATGATTATATATAAGATAGTTAAATATTGAATAAGATTATAGTAACATATCGAACGAGGTATTTAGTTACGACTTCGGGATTGGAATGGCTTCTGCTATCACGGGAAGGATGGCACTTAAATCAATAGATTTCGAAATATTCGGTAAAGTTCAAGGTGAGCTATTTGATGACAGAATAACTTCCTACGTTATTTTCCATATCTACCTCTTTTCATTCACTGAAACATTATTTGCCAGAAATTGTACTGCTCTTTCAATACAGGGTCCCTACCACTCTACATATGTACGTCGCGTCTCTAACGTTAGAATCTAGATAGTCTACATCTACGTGACATCTAACGTTACAGTAAAGTAACACGCACACATGTACGAATGGAGCGGGCGGAGCTCGGAGCTTGACCGAATCTTTTAAAGATCGGTCTGCCGTCTGCATCTTCATAATAATGATCTTGTCGGGGATATGTTCGTTCCGCGCCCCATTCCGCGGAGACTGCGAGCTGCGTCTGGCTTCACGGAATGCGGGACGTAAAGGTCAAAAAATGATAAAAACTCCTCCGGACAGACATACATGTACATTTTTCTGGGGAGTGTAGCCTATCACGAAGATCTAACCTGGGGCCCAGTGGGGGTGTTTCATAAAGCTGTTCGTAAAGTTACGAACGACTTACGAGCAACTGGTGATCTGGGGGGCATTTCATGAAGGAACTTGTCGGATAAAATGTCCGACAAGTCAATTATATCCGACAAGTTCAGAGAAATCAGCCAATCAGACTAAAGAATTTCTCAAAACTTGTCGGATATAATTGACTTGTCAGATATTTTATCCGACAAGTTCCTTCATGAAATGCCCCCCAGTTCTTGTGCTGAATTGTGGAAATTCTGGTAAGTATAGCACATCGGAACTGATCACCAGTCGCTCGTAAGTTGTTCGTAACGTTACGAACAACTATGAAATAGGGCCCTCGAGACTCAGCTGGACCCCATTAGTTTTTCTCTTTTAATGATGCCAATGTAGCAGTCATACTAGCACTTTAATAGCACGTATAAGAAGCCTTACACCCAGTGGCATGCCATCCTAATTTTCCTTTTTTCTTTTCTTTTTTTTTTCCATGGGACAATCCAGATTGGGTATGACAATGTGGAAATATGTGACCCAGGACGTGCATTATGATTGTTTACAGAGATAGATCTGATTTGATACTTACCATGATGCCCTTTTGGACTATTTCTGTGCATTGGTCAAGGACATTTGTGGCAGCAACACTATTAAAGACTGACTTTTGATTATCGTACAGTGTATTGCATGATATGATCGAGTGCATTCTGACTGAAAAGAGCCCGATACTTTTAACAGATTTGAAACTTTCTATAAAACACTTATTTGTTTTTGCTTTCTTGCAGGTGTATTCTTCCGAAAAGTAAGTACCGATCATTGTCTTTCTGTATTTTTAACACTAGGAAAAGTTGGGAAAATATGAGGATTGTCCGCTGAGTTGAATGTTATTGAGAAAATGAATTAGGAACCATTCACATTATTTGAAGTTTCTTGTTTTGTTTTCAGTTTGTGAAGTGCATAAACACAAAGTTGTGTTATTTCAAATATAGTCACTATGCATTGTACATACTGTACTTGTATTTGTTCTTGCAGACAGATTTAATTGGGCGTGCCCCAAGTGAACTGAAGAGGGTGTTTACAGTATTCCCTAGTCCTCTTTCCTGTAGTCTCCGCATATACTGTGCATTTGAAGTACTGTATACGCCATATATTTCGCGAGTCTAAATTTTTGCGAATCGGGACTTTACGACAATTTCGCGAGTGGTTAAATTGGCAAACGTGGAGTCTTGTACTGAACGGAGAAATTTATACGCGTACATCACATTCACATTGGCATGAGAGTCAATATTTTTGCGTGTTTTTTAATTTCGCGAATAGCAGCTGACTCGCGAAATTCGCAAAAATAAAAACCTCGCGAAATATTCGGCGTGTATAGTACTCACTATTTTTTTTCATATTAATTTTGCTCTTATGCAGACCTATTCAGTCATATTTTATGTGGAAATTGATCTTTGGTAGAAGATGAAGTAGGGAAGACAGTTTGACCCATTGTATCCAATGCTGCCCTTTCATTGAGTCCTAATGAACAATTTTTGTTGGTTTTGTTGATCTAGCATACACGCCTCAAGGCAAAAGAATACAATCTGACAGGATGGGTGCAAAACACAAGCAGAGGAACCGTCATTGGGCAGGCACAAGGTCCGATAGACAAAATCAGTCAGATGTAAGTGCGCATGTGCAGAAACTCATCCACAGGAAATTTGCTTGTGAAACCAAATGTTGATATCTACAGTAACAGTTGCCCTAGTGATGTTAATCTATGTTTACCAAAGTGAACAGCTAGTGTGGTCTAAAAGAGACAGTTGTGATTTGCAGCGATCTTATTCAAAAATCTACAGTGGATTGTCTTTATAAGAGGTCAGAATATGATCAAATCAAATCAGATCTTACAGGTCACAACTCTTTGTATTTCTTTGTACCCCGATACAGGTATAGTGAGAAACCTGATACAACAAAGTACTGGTACATGTAATTGTAATGTTATTTAGGTCCTTGTTATAATGAGGTACCCCTGTATACTGGTATCACGAGTTTGTTGCCAAGTCTACCCGATTCTGCTGGAGGCTTCCTGAAATACCAAGTATCTCTTCATGTCCGGACAAGAAAATATAAAATCCTCCCTGATTTGGGGATTACAGAGTATACTTTAGTCGGTTGTGATGCATATAAACACGCAACTACATGTACAGTGCTTTCTTGATTGCACCATTGGAGTCTTCCCGACTTTGATGCAAGAATGTTTGCAGCCCTGATAATCTGAGTGCAAATATAAAATATACTTTGTTCCTTTTTGTTTGTTTGTTTGTTTGTTGTTGTTGTTTTTCAGGAAGAAGTGGCTGAGGACAAAAGGAAGCCCCAAGTCTAGGATTGACAAGGCAGTGTTTTCAAATGAGCAAGAAATAGAAACACTCACCTTCCAAACCTTTGATATCATCAGGTAGATTAGTGTGTCAATTATAAGAGATCTGCTTCTAGCTACCAGGCTGCCAGAAAATACATCTTGAAAAGTCCAAGGGACAGTGTACAAGCATACTTCTGTTCTGCTCTCACATGGTAGTAGAGGGAAGATGCTTAGAAGTAATTAAATGAATACATGTACTTGTATATATTTTACCGAAAATGCAGTGCTTCATAAATTTTATACATGGTTGGGAAGTGTGATACACATCTAAATAGTTGTATTTAATGTACAGGTATGTATGTGTGTATGTGTGTATGTTTGTGTTTTCTGCAGGTGTGGGTGTGTGCACACAAATTTACCCAAGGTACTTGTGCAGTCACCTATTTTACCAAACTTTGAAGTGATTTTTTCATGCAAATAACAAGTTGTTGTACATGTATGCACAGTACTCTGCATTCATAAGTTGTCAGGTCTTATGGGGTGACCATGCAAAGTTTCCTGAAGTACTTCTACTGCCGTGAAGATGAAATATGCAGCACCTATTATGCATGCTGTATGGAAAGTGCAGAAAAGAGGACTGATGTTTTACTTTCTTCAGAATTCTGTGAAGCAAGATAAAGTACAGTATAAAACAACAAATTGTGTATGAGTGTACCCATACTTTGATTTTGTTGGCTTCATTTTCTTTTTATGAGCTCCAACTGTAATTTGGTAAACAAATATAAGTGATGAAATACAGTAGGATCAAAAGAATATAACTCAGCCATGTTCATGAATTCACTTGCTCGTAATTGTATCATGTAACAGTACATGACACATGACATTGTCTTTGAAACATGAGTGCATGAGGTTTCAGATATCCCTAGATTGAATTTGCTTGATGGAATATTCATGTGCACAAGCTCACTTTATCGTAAAATGCAGATAATAAGATGTCATTTTCTTACAATAGGGGACAGCTACCAATTCCTACCCCAGTACAATGTACATGTAATATACAAAAGTGTACATGTTCATGTATTTTGATTTTGTATTTACATGACTGTTTATGTGTTTGGTTGCAAAGATTAAGTTATGAAAACAATACGCTGTTCTTTGTTTATGGCTCACATCTATGTATGTGCTGTGTGAAAGTATTATGTGTTATATATACATTGTAAAAATTGTCATTTTTTTTTTTCATATTCAGAAAAAAGAAATTATTTCATGTACTATTTTATGTAGTACGTATTTAGAGACTTATTGTACAGACATGGAAGTCTATATAGAGAGGGGAGTGCGAGAGAGACGAAGAGAGACACATAGTACCCCACATGAACACCACAAAAGCTTGGTAGATAAATGTTATAACCTAGCTACAACCATTGCATGCATCTTTCCTCTTCTGATATTTTAATGTGTGTGTGCATATACTGTATGTACATATATTATATATATATATATATATATATATATAAAGAGAGAGAGAGAGAGATAGATATAGATATACCGGGTGTCCCAAAAAAAGCGGAACGGTGGATTTTCAGTACCTTGCGTTCTAAAAGTGATAAATTTTTTGACATCATTAGAAAGAGCATCTTCTACAGAAGACAATTATACCAAAATCATTAAATTTGGTGCAGAGCTTTTTATTCTACACCCAATTCTGTAAATGCAGTCATTTTCAAATTTCAAATTCAAATGAGCGAAGGATTTGGGTGCGACACGCGTTCCATACGGTGTATTGTGTAAGCCCGTCGATCCATGTCAACAAAAGATACAGCTTTCACATTGGGCGTGCACACACACACACACACAGTTTTTTCCTGGCCCGCGCCCAGCCAATGTGAGAGCTTATCTTTTGTTGACATGGATCAACGGGCTTACACAATACACTGTATATGGAACGCGTGTAGCACACAAATTCATCGCCCACAAGTCGCAAAAATCCAGTGAAATTTGAAAATGACTGCATTTACAGAATTTGGCGTAGAATAAACAGTTCTGAACCAAATTTAATGATTTTGGTATCATTGTCTTCTGCAGAAGATGCTCTTTCTAATGATGTCATAAAATATATCACTTTTAGAACGAAAGGTACTGAAAATCCACCGTTTTTGGGACACCCGGTATAGATATTATATATATATATATATATATATATATACACATATATATATATATACACATACATATATATGTATATATATATATATATATATATATACACATACATATATATGTATATATATATATATATATATATATATATATATATATATATATATATATATACAATTTAGAGTAGATACCTTTTTTATTCATCCACACAATACAAATTTGGGGTACGTGACGACAATATGGATTAACAGCATATTTTCAACCAAATGGGTCCATGATCCAACATATTTGCACTATTTTCTCTTCTCATTCATCCGTTTGAATCATCAGAATATAGAATGCAGTTATGTGAAGTACACTTTTATTGTGCATCTGCACAGTTTGTACATTAGTTACACAAAGATATGTGCTGTACATGCTCGATTCCAAAAAGAATACAGTGCACCCCCGTTATGACGAACACGGTTATGACAAAATTCCGGTCACAACGAAATAAAAATTCAAGCTGCAACATTATTGGCTCTATATTTTTTATTGTTTATTGTTCGGTTATAATGAAAGAAAACTGCAGGTTCCAAGGACTTCGTTATAACGGGAGTCCACTGTAATGTCAAAGGGCACATATGCAAGTGTACCTTTATAATGCATATGCCATCAAAGGGGAATTTACCCCAATTATATGATTCAGTGAATTTAGCAATATTAGCACAACATATGAGTGAACTACAGTATTCTCCATATTTTTGGAACTATACTATAGTTCTACTACTGTCATATCATAGCTTGTCTTCCTATCTGGCAATGGCATCTCTAAACTTTACAACCATAACTTTTGAGTGGATGTTTAATTTTCTTCAAACTTTACTCGTACGACCTTCTTCTACTTTTGCATTCACTGAATCCACATACTGTAATACAGTACATTGCATGCATCATAATTTGAGTAAATTCCCCTTTCTTCAACAAAGGTAAGAGGTTGTGGCGGGGTTAATGTTTTGTTCAGCTAACACTTCAACCATTAGCACTTACAATGCCGTGTGATGCAGACAATGTTTTTTTATAGTTGTCCCTCACAAAATGAAATGCAGGTAAAGTGGAACCTCATTATGACGTAGGATATGGTGAGATACAGCGCACTCCCATTATAATGAACACGGTTATAACAAAATTCCGGTCACAACGAAATAAAAATTCAGGTTGCAACATTATCGGCTGTATGTATTTTTATTGTTTATTTGTTCGGTAATATTGAAATTTGATATAACGAAAGAAAACTGCCGGTCCCAAGGACTTCATTTATAATGGGAGTCCACTTTACCCAATTTAACAAGGTAATTTTGCAGGTCCCATTCCATTTTGTATTCTTTTTAGTTTTTACCCTTGATTGAAAAAAACCAAACCTATATAATGATGAAATTTCAATGGTCCTAAGCTCCTCATTATAGCAAGGTTCCCCCATATACTGTAGGAATGCCGGAGCTCACAGTAACTTCACTAAATTGCATCCAATCACCTCTTCCAATCTTGGCATCAATGTGTTTCTGAAACGAGGGTCTTAAAATAGGTGTGAGAAATAAGTAGTGTATACTAAAGTTTAAAACTATGCAGACTGTAAGTGATATTCTACATCTCAATTACAGACCTCTTGCCTCTTCACAGGAAACAAACAGAAAAGCAAGGTATCGAGTTAAACTCTTCCAATCTTTGTATGTCAATGTGGATAGCGCTGCATTTGTAACATACCCACATTTTCACAGGCACAGAATGTCAATTATTTTGCTAATATTTTGTATGTTTGCATTTAATTGCATTTGTTACTGAAGCATTTTCCAGTCCATAATATGCTCCACTGAAGCAGGCCTTTTTAAGTCTCATTTTTATAATTTTCACATACAACTGTACCAGGATACATTTTTTTTTTTTTATAAACACACAGAATCATGTGTATCTTTGAAGTGCAGTTTGATTTGATGATCAGGCATCAAAATCTGTTACACTGATACAAGTATACGTATAACTGTCATACATGGGTTCATTACCCAGTACTTACAAACAAAAGAGAAATGATCAGATGATGTCCTTTTCATGAAACGAAGATAGCCTCTTTCAGCTAAGATTCGCCATTAAATAAGAAACTTTCCAGCATTTGTCCTCGTAATTACCCTGGCCTAAGAACTATTTTGCAATCTTGCCAGCTTAACTACTCTCTGGACTAACTTCTCCTTGGAAAACATGAACCTTTTAGCACCTACATGTTAAAATACCAAAACTTTTCTTTCCTTGTATACTAAGCAGCTGGAGATATGCAGTCTCAGTGTGAGCATTGTGCACTATTCGATTCCATGACTGGGTTTTTAAAATTTCATGAGTGCATATATAAACATATCCCTATTCACATTCTAAATCTTACATGACTTGGCATGAGGTATATTTTGAACACAAAGTTTTGTTGTGGAAAAGAAATTTGACATTCTGCAGGACAACACCTCTCCAAGAATCTTCAGTCATTTTCTAGATTACACCTCATCATTATAAGTTCTATGTGTCTCCAACTGCATACTGTAAAACATGATATATTCGCGGCATGAATTTTTCGCAAATTGGAGCCGACGGCCTTTTTTGCGGCATGAAATTTTCGCGAACTGCCACTGGCATTCAATGCATATAGTGTAGACAAGAACTTTCGCGTGCATTTTAATTTCGCGAATCTTGGCACTCGCGAAATTCGCAAAATTAAAATGCACGCAAACATTCGTTTTACAGTACTTGCTCATTTCTGAAAGAGATTGTCGATTTGTTCCTTTTATACACGATGAAGCCATTCCAAGCATGTTAGAGGAATGAACATCTAATCAGGGTGTGGGGAATAAATAAATGACTGGTGTAGAGGGGCACATTGACACATTGTAACCTTTCATCACATAAGACATGTACTTCCAGAAACAACTCGTGAGCGTCTTTCCACTTCATGGCAGGGTTGTCCATACCACGCTACAGAATGGAGGACACAGCACATTCCTGTTCTGACACACGTGCCTTGGGCTGGAAATGTTTTTGTTGTTCCATGAACTACAACTCCTACTGCTCCTATTGAGATATCTTCATTACTGTAGCAACATCTGAAAATACAAAAATGATGACTCGTGTCAAAATAATTCCTCATAAAATGTGTATGCATACATCTGTACACATAAATAATAGTTGGAAATGACAAAGGCCTAGCTTAACATGGTCATGGGAAGCCTTTTCAAGTGAAACGCAAACTGTACACTCTTTATAACATGTCATACATTTGAAGTTGTAATATGCCAAACTGGTGATATTTTCCTCTTTTCATTTTCAGGATGAAATCTCAGTGTTTTATCAAATAAATGGCTATAGAGCAAATGCATAAATGAACTCAAAGTGTAACATTTAGGGCTGCTGTAACAAGACTTTATCATAGGAAGCTGTAATGTTTTGTTGTGCATAACATACGAAATAAAAGCATCAGGGATGCGGCCTGAAAGATTTGTTTCAGCTATCACTGATACAATTGCTAATTGAAGTTACAACACTTCTAAATGACTTAAAGAATTATAAACAAAGACATAATACATCCAAAAACAAGAAATGCTTGAACCCAATTTTATCTTCCCCCCCCCCCTTTTTTTTCAAAAGGAAAACACATGACAATGGACTGCAGTTAAATCATGCATGACCAGCTTCTTATAAACTTTCCACAGATTGAAAATCTGTCACATGGTCAATGTGCTGGTCGTCCGATTACTCTGCTCAAAACTGTTTGTGAAAGATAATTGAGACTCACTGTCAAAGCCAATCTTCTCCGTGATGTTTTTCGTCTTTACACTCTCCTCCTGGTTGCAAATGTAGACCTGGTCACCTTCAAGTTCCTTCCAGTCGCAGCTGGCCATCCACCTCTTGAGCTCAGTGTCATCGGTCAGTCCAAGGAGCTCAAGGAGCTGCTGCCTCTCAATGGTCTGGTAGGTGCTGTTGATGACGTGGCATATGACTGGAGTGGGGGTAAGGGGAGGAAGTGAAGAGCAGCAATTAGAATGTGGTGGTGGTGAGGGGTCTGAATGATAGCGATGACAGGTACCTACTGATAGCTGTCATAGGCGGCAGGGGGGGGGGGGGGTCACACAGAGAGGAAAAATTTGGGACAAGCTCATCAAATTTAGGATCAACATGCACTCACAGACCCTCTAATGCCACAATCATATTTAGCATAATGCCTCACAAATATACAATATTGTGATCTCTTGAACAAGATAATAGTTGCCTTTTGGGAAAAGGGGTAAGAGATATGGTAAAACAATTGTATTGGTAAAACAATTGTAATATGCAACAGTGTCTCATATCACACTTAATTTCACTCAGATATTTGGGATTTAAAAGCAATTCCATTTACATGTGCATGATTGAATATGCCTTGATGTTGCCATTAACTGACCAATAATCCTGTAGGTTTCAACTCCTTGCTAAACATTTTTTGTCTTGAAGCTCACATTCCCTTGATAAAATTTGTTAGTCCCAATGCCTATCTTCTTGGCATTTTTTTTTTTTTTTTTTTTTTTGGGGGGGGGGGGGGGCGCTCTCATGCAAAACATGACTTTCTGATCCTGTCCAGAAAAAAACAAGAAACAACTAGAAATGTCGCTTTGGCGACTGGTATGCCTCCGCCATAATGCATGATTTTCCCAATAGGTCTAGATAGTACATGTGGACACTGTGTGATTACATTTTCACAAAATTGGTAAAATATTGGAATGACAAGTTTGTCACAAATGTGTTGAATGTTCACCTTCCTTGACGTAGGTTTAATTGGATGAATAGGAGAGCATGTATCTAGGGATTTAAGGACTTTAACTTGACTTTGACCCATTCATACATTTAGGCATTGAGTAATTTTCAAGGTACAGGTGTGGAGAAAAAGTGCAATTTCTGAATTGAATAGTAAATTGTTACCATTTTCATCTGGCCCTTGACCCTAAAATTCATAAGATAATTACTTTCAGGTAGAACATGCATAATATGTACTAAGTTTCAAGGTAACTTGAGCCACTTCCGAGATATGGAGGAAAAAGTTAGTTCAGCACTTTCACTTGATCTTTGACCTTCTGACCTTTGAGGCAAAAAGAGAAAAAAAAAAAACTTTCCAGAGAATTTCTATTAGGTTACACACGCATACACCAAGTGTAAAAAAATAACCCTGCTGGCATTGCATAAATATGAGGGTAATAGTAAAATTTTGAAGTCTTGCACTTGACCTTTGACCCCTGACCTTTGACCCCATGAACCCTACATTCTCTAGATAATCACTTCCAGTCAGTACATGTATATACTATGTTCCATGAAGATACCTTGAACAATTTTCCAAGGTACGGAGAAAAAAAAGAAGTTTGAATATTTTTACTTTACCTTTTGACCTTTGACCTTTGACCTCATGACTCAAACTTTCACCAGAGAATCTTAATTGGGTAATACATGTATACACTAAGTTTCAAGAATATCTCTTCAGGCATTCAATAGATATGGTGGAAACAGTGAAATTTTATGTATTTGACCCTGACCTTTTGACCTTTGACCTCATGACCCAAACTTTCACCAGAGAATCTTAATTGGGTAATACATGTATACACTAAGTTTCAAGAAAATCTCTTCAGGCATTCAATAGATATGGTGGAAATAGTGAAATTTTATATATTTGACCTTGACCTTTTGACCTTTGACCTTGAGCATGTGCACCCAAAAGTTGATAGGCACAACTTCACCCCCTAATACACATACATGCCAAGTTTCATTAGGATACCTCAACAGGTTTCGATAGTTACCTTGTCCACAAAATTCATTACGGACGGACAGAAGGACGGACGGACGGATGGACGGACGGACGGACGGACGGACGGACAACCCGAAAACATAATGCCTCTGGCACCACTTCGTGGCGGAGGCATAAAAATGAACCAGCATCCCAAGTCCACATTTCTCTAGTGGTATAAGACAACTTACATTTGCGGATAGCATTTTGGAAACCAGCCACTCCCTGAAACACATCTGGCCTCTCATCATACTCTGCCTGTAAGAAAATAGGTCATAAAATTGAAGTAAAAATCCTTGGGCTCCTCTTTACTTTCTCAACACAAGGTGTATTGTAGCTCACTAAAGGAAATGTCTTGCTGCCATCTGTGGACAATGACAGCCAACAGAAGCAAAATGTGCATCATGCATTGGTGAAGAAATGACTGCAGACAGTTAGGGTTTGAGGTGAAAATATCATTTAATATTTCAATGACAAATCCAAGAGAGAAAACCAAAGTACCTGTGGCGATATTTATCGAAGAGATATATATCGCACTCAAACACACTCATCAAATTATGTAAATAGCCCAAATGGACCAGTGTGATCCACTTATACAATTTATTTCTTAATAAAAATGAAGAATTTGAGAAATATTCAGCTCCTTTAATGGGGTAACTCTCAACATTTTCTGGTCTTTCGTGCATCATTTGTATTTAGGAACAAAACAACAACAACAACAAAACAGAGATATGTAGATGAAACGAGGTGTTTCTATGGGAACCATCAAGGGTGTGCTACCTCAAATCAACTTATATTAAAATGTAATGAAAGATATCCTACCTCACATAATTGATAAGGGCTGTTTTAAACAGAAACAAACATATTTTTACTTTGCTTTTCCTGGTTAAAAACAAGCAGCTTATTGTGTACAGACAAATTAAATTGAAAACCAGAACATGTATTCTCTTACCCAAAATTTCTTGAATTGGCACATCTCGAGCAGGCTTGCAAAATAGTTGATTGACTGCAGAGGTTCTTCCTGTTGCTGATTGACAGAATTAAGGTAAACATCACATTCCTTCATACCTCACAACTAGATAATGTTGCACAAATGATTTTGCAGTCATACTTGCCTCCAGTACCTTATTTGTAGGCAGCGGTAAACAGAATCACAACTGATTGCAACTTGTAACATGCACGGCCATCAGTTGAGTTACGACTGATATCATTTTTAGAATCAGTCAATCTCAACTCTACAGTATGTGCAGACCCCTGAATTTTTTTTTTTTCTGAGGGATATACAAGCAAGCTGAAATTCATCATCCATATGTCTAAATTGTTCAAAAACTTAGTGTTCCAAAAATATACAACTGTATGCTGCCTATAACCAGGGAAGGGGACTACCTCCCTGCTATAAGGCAGTATATTTGTGATGTCTACACATAAGGTCTGTCTTTTTTCTGACTCAGTAATATCAACAAAACAAGCAAATAGTAGCTCATGCTACCAGCAGTATACAAGATAACTGCCTCTACATCTTTTGACTTGGACAACCAATTGTTGTGTGTCTAGGACTGCAAAGCACGCTATTACCAATGAGCAACAAGCTGTGCAATAATTACATGCGTACAACAATATATGGAAAATATAAAGAGAATTTCACAAAATTTCATCTTTTGAAAAAAGTACACATTCCCCTGACTCATTACCGACAAATGTTATGGGTAATATTATTCCCCCTGCCTTTAGAAAGAGGCAAGTCAAGTGCTCTTTTATTATGCGAAAAAAGTGAAAATATGTTGAATTTTCTTTACATTTTCTTTATACTGTTGTACGCATATGACTCGCAAGCTGTAGTAGTCTCCTCATCCAGCGGTTCCAACACAAACATTTTAAAAATTCATAACTTTTGCATCCATTGTCCAATTTTCCTCAAACTTTCACTGATGTGTTCTACTAGTATTGTTGCATTCTCTCAATCCTTATGTTTATGAAGGTGAACTTGTCCTTTAATCCCTGTACAGTACTGGTTGAGGTGAGGATTCAGGTTTATAACATTCCCAGTGAGATAATGAGAAACCTCTTATGAAATATGAAAAAGCATGTAATTTTAAGAATTCAACGTTTATTTGATGAAAATTTGTTTTCAAATGGCAGAGATATAAAAAAAAAAAGTGATAATAATAAAAGGCGACAGGCCACGCTTTTATTAGGATCTCTTTGTTTCACCTTGTTTTTTAATATCTCAGCCATTTCAAAACCGATTTTCATCGAATAAACTTTTGATTCCCCTTAGAATTGCATGCTCTTTGACATCTCATAGAGTGGTTTCTGAATATCTCAAAAAACATTACAAGCTAAATCCTCACCTAAACCAGAACTGTACAATCCCTTTAAATAAGAAAAGGGCTTTGCTTTTCTTTCAGGACATCTCCGTTCACTTGAACATTCAAATGACTCAGCTATATTTAAATCAAACATTTCATGTGGTCCCAACTGTAAAAGAGAAAGTTGTTTGCAATTCAAACCCCCATGCACACATATCATTTTGTATGTGTGTAAGCAGTCATAAAGTATACAAATGATAAGTAAAAGGAAAAAGGATACAATATCATTGTCAATGAGGCATTTGCAGAGTAGGTAATCTGTGTGTGGCAGATTCGTCATTGCCTTTAAAAGGATGAGGGCTGCCAGTTGAACCTTGAAATGTAACGGATTCAACTGGTACCTGTGGCATAAAAGAGAGAATATACGAAAATTAAAACTTGTAAACTAAAATCCTTGACAACTGTCAGTCTACTAGTATTCTACTGTGCTTTGATGTTTGTTTTGCATGCACATACACATATACAGAAAAATTACAAATATTCAATACTCGAAATGAACACTTGAATAATTGCATACATAGTACAGAAGATGTGTGAAACTGTTATGACATAATTTTAGCAAAGTCAGGGAGAAAATATTTCCTAATAAAATTATAGTCCTATGTTACATTATATCATATTATATTATATTACAGCTGTATATTATATTATTTTAAATTTATATAATTTCAAATCAACACAAGTTCTCATATTTTGCTCACATACGATATTCCCACATAGGTAACATCAATTTTCTACTATCATGAGAAACAGAGCTATCTTGATGGATAATTTCAAACACCGAAATTCCTGCAAAAAACCATATGCAATTTGCTTCATTTCAATACTGCTTCATATTTTTCTTCATCTTTTTTTTTATGGGGGGGGGTGGTAGGGGTGGGGGAGGGAGGAGCATAAAATGAGAGGGAATAAAATAGTACTTCTAAACATAACATGACTTGCTATGAGCTGCTAATGTTTAACAAAATACCTATGCTGCATTTGGGGACAAGTCTGCTGTGCTAGCAAACTTCACATACATGTACATGTATTTCATACACGCATACACACACACACACACACACACACACACACACACACACACACATCACTGACTAAATCCAACCTAATTGACTGCATCAAATACAACATACTGTAGTTATTGGTTCACTTACAGTTTCAAAATTGCAAGATTTGCCTCCACATCATACTGGTTCTCTCTAACTTGTATTTCCACATACTGCTCTAACATTGTGAGGTTCTCAGGATTGTACCTGGAAACAAAAAAAAGAAGATGAAAAGGATGAAGAAGAATGTCACATCCATACAGTTGTGATAAAATAATTAGATCACGAAAACAAATAAAACTTTGTTTCATGCATATTTCTGTGCTGTTTTATAAACAGAATGCCTAATCACACTCATAAATTTGAGTGCCAAAATTATCATGATTTACATAAGAAAAATTTGTGTTTTTTTTTCAAGGATATGTTCTATACATAATTTTAAGTACATTTTCAAATCAATTTAAACTTCTAATCATGCACTGATGATCAGATATAATTGATATACTTTGTACCCTCTGGTCATTTGTCATACATTTAGATACTTAATCTGTTGGGGTTTTTTATGTTTTTATTCAGAAGTCACTATTTTAACAGGGGGTATAGTAACCTGCTCTTTAAGTTTGAGGATACTTTCCCAGTATAAGCTATATCAGGGAAATTTGGAGTTTCCTAAAGTAAAATAGTGCTGCTATGGTTTCTTTTTCTTAAGATTTGAAAGAGACATTCTCTGTTAATTGGTAATTATAATGTTCTGGGTATCTACCTTCAGGTTCAGCAGAGAGCTGGGATAGTAACATGCACCTAAATCAAATCAAGTCTCAGTGTAGTATTAATTGAGCTTTTTAAACTTCAATCAACTATTTTTTTCCGCAACCAAGACTCAAGCTACAACTAGTAGAACAAGGACTAACAGCTAGCAACATCGCGCACTCACCCTTCCTCTTGGTTCCAGATGGAATGTACGTGTATAGGCAACAGTAAATAACTAGTTAGTGAAACGAATTATAACAAATCTAGTGGAAAAATGAGCAAAGAAAATGGGATGGACTCTCAATTTCTTTGCTAATTTTTCCACTAATAAATTACATTAATTTTTGGTCAGTTTTCTTCTATTTTCATTTGTTTTAAACTCAAAAAGCTGCATCACTTCAGTGATCCCTCGCATTTATCCCCAAGTTGAATTATCCTTTATATGCCAGGTTTAAGTGCATGCAGTGTGCTGTGCGAGACATGACGTCGTCATCGCTCATGAACTGTGGCAGTGCCATAACCCAAGTGCCAGCCATAAGTGAAGTGTGTGCGTGTGTCACACACAAACGCACTGCTATAGCTTCTGACCATCCAAGCATTGATTAAGGGTTTCTGGGACAAACACTGAACTAGGATGAACACTGAAGATGCTGAACTGGGATGAACACTGAAGACGCAACCCAGAACAAAAAAGAATGAAAATCAGGTGGGAGGTACGTTTCACCAACGCAGGACCTGGGAGCCCTCATGAAAAGTAAAACGAAAGCAAGCCAAAAAGATAAACCCACACGTAGTAGATGCATGGCGTCAATATTTGGCACACAAATATAGTACACCACATAACTTAATAACATTAATAACAACTGAAGTAACATGTCGGGGCTTTTTTGCGATAGCTCAGTCAGTAGAGGACCGGGCTAGCAATCCGGATCCAGAGGAGGTCTCGGGTTCGAATCCCGATGGAATCCCATATTCTTTGCTCATTTTTCCATTAATAAATTATATACATTTCTGTAATTCTGGTCAGTTTTCTTCTGTTAGCGTTTGTTACAAAATAGATCTATTAACACTCGCGGAGGCGGGTAAAGCTACACTAACGTTAACTATACACAGCCCAGTCGCTGTACATGGTACGTCGCGACAGGGCTGTACGCGCGCGACCACCAATCACTAGGAGAGGCGACGTAATCGTACACGATAGCTTTGACTTTTGATACTTACGATCATTTTTGTCACCTCAAACTCATCGAGTATACTCTTCAATATTTACTCTACATCTGATGCTATATATATTCAAATGTACGTAATGAAACTTACCGAAATTGATCATCATATCCAGCATGTCCACACCGTACACAATCTTTCACACCAGGCCAAGCTCAGATATCGGGTGGTCACGTGATGTGAATGCCCTTTCAAGCAGCGTACGCACGGTTACTAGTATAAGGTATACAGCTATAAACTGTACTGGGTTATTGTGTCGCAGACGCCAAGGTTTGTTCGACACTTTCAACGCACACGCGCTCGCTCTGGAGCACATCCGGTCACGCATGCGCATAAGTCAAGGCGCCATTTTGAATCCTGCAACGACGAAGCCCGGCGGTCAGGAATTGCGCCAGAAAGTGTCATTTATTTGTTCCACGGACTTATCGCAAGTGGTCTCCATGGACCCAGTGTGGCGAACTATTCTTCTGTAGCATTTAACGTGAGTAAAGTATTCTGTTTAAAGGAGAAAAGTATACATGTTCCTAAGTTTTGTAGTTGTGTTGAGGTTCCTCACTTCGAGGCTGCATGCCGTGCGTGTCAGACGCTGTTTTCGCATAGCGTAACAGTGTCTGGTCGGGCTACACTAACGTTAGCTCCTACAGTAAGTTTACTCCATCTCTAACTGCGACCAGCAGCCCCATTATGCTATGCGTATGGGGCTGGTCGCAGTAACTCCATCTCCAACTGTGTCACCATTTAAATTTAATTCAATGGAAAGATCTCCCAACACTGCATGTCGTCGCCGTTGACCGACAAGTATGTCGAATTCCGCGAAAAATTTCTCATTTATAATAATGACATTTGCTGGGTCAGTTTTTAAGAAGCGAAAAACTGACCCAGTAAATGTCATTATTATAAATGAGAAGTTTTTCGCGGACAATTGACATACTTGTCGGTCAAGTCGTCGCCGCTGCTGCATGCATGCTGCACGCTGCATGCGCATGCTGCTGCACCCATGACACTGCATGCACTCTCGACCGTACTCGTTCCCGGAGCGGTGTTGACTGCGGTACCCTACCCGGAGCAGAACAGATGTCTCCGCTCCTCAACTGTAAGACTGATATCGAATTACTTACCTATTAATTCCATGCAGCATGGAAGCTATTGTTGCTTGCGCTTGTTCGAAAGCCATCCTCTTCACAAGATAATGATGGGTTTCTTGATAATTTCTTGCTTTCTTACAATGAGACGTGACTAGTAGCAACGTGTGCATGCGTGCCTATGCCAAAAAGCGTCCGTAAAGTGTTGTGTGCATATGCTATTATTGCGCTAGCTAGCTGTGTGATCACAGAACTCTAACATTAGTTCTGTGTGATGAGGCGCGCGCGAGCGATTTCACAGCAGTGCATGCATCTATGGAACGCTCTGATTACGACGCTTCATGAACTATGGTACGCTTGTATATCGTCCAAAGAGGAGAAATTTTCTCTTTGCTCCAAATCTACAATGTAATTGGTTTCTCCATGCAGGGGCCGCGGAACGGGGGGGGGGGGGGGAGGGGGGGGGGGCTGGGGGGCTGGAGCCCCCACACTTTTAGTTCGTGAAAAAAAAAAGGAAAGAAAAAAGGGGAAAAATCAATGAAACAATCACAACACCCATGAATTTGAATTTCCAAAGATTCCGCTCTTACGAAGTTCCCGCGGCGTAGCAAAAAAAAAAAAAAAAAAAAAAAAAAAGAAAAAAAGGGGGGGGGGGGTGATAGTTTACATTCCGAAAAATCAATAGTTCCCTCATGTACAATATCCCCTTTTGATCAACACTTTCCTCTCTCAGTTCCCCAATCATGTTTTTTTATTTTTACCTAAATGTTCCATCAAATATGCGTAGGCCGATACAAGATATCTCAATTTCAACTTCGTAGGGGAAGGGTAGGGATAGCACTCTCCCACGCTTTCTCCCTGTTTGCCCCCCCCCCCCTCCGCACCCTGTGCATACAAGTAGACTATGGCTACACTTTGATTTTTCCGAATAATATGCCACAAAATGTGTGCACCAAAGCGTTTCACTGTAATCAGAAAATACAGAGTCTCCCTCATGTAGGAGGGAGAATAGGGCTTATCCCCTCCCACATCATCCCGCTATGTCTCCTTCCACAGAGTTGCACTTCTCTGACTGACAAATTTCCAGATATTCCAACAGAAGTGTGCGTCAGATTGTTGAATTTCAGTCAATCGAATGGAAAAAAAAAAAGCTCCCTCGAATATAGGGGGGGCATATCTTGCCACCCTCCCATTGATTGGTCCCTATAGACTTAGTACACTTTGATATGGGAAAATTTCCAAATTTCCCACAAAAAGTGTGCTTCATATCGCTTTATTTCAATTTCAAAAATGCAAAAGCTCCGTCGAGCGGGCATCCCCCTCCCACACCCTCCCCCTCTACCTTGATCATTAGCCTTTATACATACACACAGATGATGCACACGCGGAATAAGAGCTAAATGCCGTGATTTTGTTTTAGCACCGTTGTTCCCTGAAAAAAGCCCTATAGAATTATTTCCATTATTTTTTTGGGGGGTGGAGCTAGAAGAAATTTCAAGTATTGCACCAAAAGTTTGCATCTCATCGCTGAATTTCAGGTCTGAAAATGTAAAATCACCTTCGTGTGAGAGGAGAAATATCCCTTAGTACACCCTCGTGTGCATGCCTTTTCTGCGTTCATGAAATTCATTTGTAAGAATGATCGTTAGGCAAATAATATTGTTCAATAATACTCCACATCAAAATATCCTGCTACACCTTACACAAGTGGGGCCGTTTCAAGTCGATAAAACACGCAAAAACATGCATCAAATTGCACCATTTACAACATCAAAATGCAAAAAGTTCTCGCTGTGAGAGGGGGGACACCCCCTCTCACACCCTCCCCCTCTCGCTTGCTCCGCTCGTTCGGGCTCGGTCGCTTCGCTCCCTCGCATAGTAACCGGCCCCAAGGTCATATCCTGGCTACCCCCCCCCCCCCCCCCACATTGAAAAACGTTCCGCGGCCCCTGCTCTCAACATAATGTGTCCTATAGAACTGAACTTTTGATCTCAGTTAGAAGATACCTCCGGAATTTTCAGCTGTCAACGCTACGGCCTTCGTCAGCGAAATGACCCGTTTTTACTTGATCACGTGGCGGTCAATGAATTTCCAATACAGATGAGCTTCGATCTATTTATTTACGGTACATCATTGATGCGTCCTAGTATGATTTAGCAAATGTCTAGTAGCCAATGGCTAAATGAAAAAAAAAAGAAAAAAAGAAAGAAGGAGCCTGATTACTGTTTATTTACGGTACATCATGTAGGCCTGAATTATGTACCGGTATGTTATAGAGTGATATCTGCATTGTCTAATGTCTGTCTGTATTCCTACTATACGTACAGGGCCGGCACCGCGTTTTTTAAAGGGGGGGGGGGGGGGGCAATTTATATTTCTGGTGCCACTTCCGGGTTTCATCAGCTGACAAGCCCCCCCCCCCCCCCCCTAAAAAAAGGGCCTGGGGTGTTTTATAAAGCTGTTTGTAAAGTTACGAACAACTTACGAGTGACTGGTGATCAGTTCTTGTGCTGAATTGTGGAAATTCTGATAATTAATAGCACGTCAGAACTGATCACCAGTCGCTCGTAAGTTGCTCTTAACTTTACGAACAGCTTTAAAACAGGGCCCAGATGCCACTTCCGGGATTAAAACAAAAAAGAAAGAAAAAAGCGTGTGTGTGGGGGGGGGGGGAGGGGGTGGGGGTCTCGAACTGATTAGACCCTATGTATTCCTATATCGGCCTGAAAAAAAAAGTGGGGCCGATAGCCGCCGACACCCCCGCTCGCGCCAGCCCTGTATTACAGTCTATGTGCACAATATTATGTATTGGCCTACAGTATAGGTACATATCCTATGAAAATTGTGCTCGCCACATTCCTCTGCTATGCTGTGATAGCTGGGAGGATGCGTCCTGGGTCCGTTCATGAAGTCATAAAAAGTGTTTGCATAAATCTCAGAATGGCCAAAGTCGCTGTCTGAGCTGTAATGAGACTTTCTAATTCGTTTCATGAAAGTCTCCCAGATCATAAGTGTGTCTTATGAGCGAAAAATCTCTCATAAGAGCTGGAGATATTAAAGGGGCACACTTTAATCTCACTATCAGGTCGACAGCTTTTATGTTATTAGAACTGTCAAACAAAATTAAGAGAGGACTGACTGTCATTTTCTTTCCAGCTCTGGCTGCCAATAAAGCCATTCTTTAACTCAACTGTCACGCTGCGCAGCATGCAGTACCTACTACCAGTTAATCCGCGCATGATAATAGAATCTTTTGATATAAGTTTCCATTTGACTTCGTAGGCCCTATTATATTCTTTTAAAATGTAACATCAATAATCTATGTCTCGGTTGCACTTTTTGAAAAGTTCAGCTAAATGACTTTCAGCGAAGGTCGGTGTTTGATATACAAATAAACACTGATAACTGGTACTGGGTCGAAGTCGAGTACAAAATATTAATGCAGTAAACCACTAAATTTTGGCTTGTTCAAAAGTGCGGAAGGGTAGATGGTAGTGTACTCTCCGAACCAAGTCCACTATTTGATGATGGTGACAATGATTTTTGTTGATTAAAAGGCGTCATCATTCAATTTGAATGATTAAGATCTTATGCTCGTTGCATATATACAACATATTTTGAACACTTGTTTTTCTTCGTCTTCTCTTTCTGATGATGTCAGTGTTATTTCTATCGTTTTGCTTAATCTATACATTGTTTGTTTGTTTGTTTGTTTGTATTTTTTTCTATTCAGATTCATGGTAACTGGCAATTGAACCCGGACTTGATGAGGGCTCAACCAGAAGATACATGCAGTATCACATTGGCGGATCCAGGGGCGTCTCCTTTTAATTTTTTTTTCTCAGAAAATAAAAGAACTAAAAAGAAAATGATGAAAGGGGGCGCGTGCGCCGCCCCTTTAATTTTCAATTGCAATAGTGGCACCAGAAAATTGCGCTGAAGCTTCTTTTTTTTTTTATAATTGCACGGGAGGAACCTTTTTTTTTCATTTTTTTTTTTCATTTTTTTTTTTTTTTTTTTTTTTTTTTGCTTCTCATCATATATTAAACCCGGAAGTGGCACAGAAATATTTCGTGCCCCCACCCTTTACGGAATTCCTGGATCCTGGATCCGCCCTAATATCTTTGGGCCCGACTGATTTCGACTTCTTGGTCTATTCTGTTTCTGTTCAGAAAGCCCCCTCTTAGGAAACCTATAGCTCATGGTATAGCCTTTAGGCTCAGTAGCGTTTGATTAAACATCTCACTCATTTTGTGCAATAGGGAGAGATTCAAAGTGTTCCTCATGACAGTGTGAGTTTCGTTATGAAGCATAAAATAGCAGCGTTCAATTTCTAATATTTGTTACACGTTATAATCTAGGCTAAAATAGAGTATACAGTATCCACTCGCTTGTGGAAAATACTGTAATATAGAATCTGACGCAAACTGCACCTTGACCAAAGACTAGCTTGTAATATGCCATGCGTTGTTTACGAATGCGTGTACTGTACTGTACTTTACGTTGCAAAGGGTCCACATAAGAAGAGCTAATCACTAACTAGGCCTATTTTACATAGTATTAGTATACATTGTACTTCATTACAGAAGTATCTCCTTTTGACGTACGTTTCACAAAGAGTGTGTCTTTAGCGTCACTTGAGTCACATGAATTCAGGTGTACTTGCAGGGAATCAGATTCTACTCTGGAATCTTGCAGCGCAACTCATTTTTTTTTATCGGCTATCCACAAGCAGCTGAGGGCATCAGCCAACGATCTTCGGGCCGAGAGTTGAGGGTACCGTAACCCGACTGGGGCTGGCCTGGCCGAGTGGTATCCATCGAGGTGCTACGTGCTCACTGTACTGTGGCTGCTGCGCCGGTGGTCATATTATCATTGTTGACAAGTATTGAGATAGCTGTACAATACCGAAGTCCATTAAACGCCGCATTTTCCGATATAACACCAGAAGAAAATGGATGCTTCAGCATTTATCGACAAGTTTGCAAAATGTTTCCAAGATTTCATGACTGAAGTAAGTTGCATTTTTTTCTGTTTTTATTCTCTTTTGTTTGAAGTTCATGGCATGCCATGTCTCTTATTCTCTTATTCTTTTCTTTCTCGGAATCTTAATCTCTTATTCTTTTCTTTCTCGGAAAGTGCAGCAAAACCTTTCGGCTATCCTGGGTTTTAGGGGTCTAAATTATTTTGGGCTGCTAACTTCAGCACAGGCATAGATACGAAATATGGAAAGCCAAAATGGTTTCACCATAACCCTAACCCTAACCTAAACCCTAACCCTAAACCCTAACCCTAACCCTAACCTTAAAACCCTAACCCTAACCCTATAACCCTAATCCTATTTGGCTTTCCATAGTCCGTATCTATGCCTGTGCTGAAGTTAGAAGCCCGAAATAATTTAGACCCCTAAAACCCAGGATAGCCAACCTTTCTCGGAAAGAATTATTTTTAGTTTATTTTATTATCTTTTTTAATCCACTAACTTTATATCACCCCAGGCCCCATCCATCCAATGGCAGGCCATTTTGTGCCACCTACTACAGTGTAAACTGACCCAATTTACATGTAGTACCAGTGTAGACTGTAGTACGTGGCGTGGCTGTCATGCTCATGAGTCATAGATTTATATACACAGCCCAGTCACTGTAAAAATGCAACACAGTGACTGGGCTGTGTATAGACTAGTTAATTCACAGGTGTGTTTGTGCAATTAAATTCATGTTACATTATTTATGACATACACTGTAGGTCCTAACCTTGACCCGGCCCGCTCTCATCTGCTTCATATTGCCTACCCTCGCCTTACTGTGTTAAGGGCATTGCCGTATGCATGTATCACAATGCATCGTTGTTTTTTCCTCCAGAGCACTTTGTTTTGTATTGCTATCAATTTTCAGTGGAAGGTGTGCGCCTCAAATCAAATCCTTGTCAATTTGTTCAATGTTTGATATCTTTGAACCATTTAATTAACTGATTTAAAATTACATTCAAGATATAGGAAAGTTCCTTTTGCACCCCCACCCACTTCCTCATAAGTATTTAAACCCTAACCTTACACTTGACCCCAACACTTGGATTCCTGAATCCAGCATACAGCCCAATTTGTTAATTTTCAACAGTGTCGCCAGAGGCATGATGTCTTGGGGTTGTCTGTCCATTTTTCTGTTCGTAATCGAGTTTGTGGGTGATGTTTGAGGTATCGAAATGAAACTTGGCATATGTATGTATCTATGAGCTCACTAGTGGACGAAGCTGCATTGCAATTCGGGGGGGGGGGGGTATATTCATCTGCCGCCATTCTCAACCAAACATAAAGGGAAATCCTGTGTTCCATCCTTTTCAATTGCATTTTCAGGTTCAGCTTTCCTCTGCAGTTTCCATGGTAATTGATGAAAGTGTCTTGTCAGAAGTGAATGTAAAGCTTCCGATCCTGAAGAATGGGCTGTCGCTCCTCATTCAAGAGCTGCAGGTAGGTTTACTTGGCTGTTGTCAGTCATTGTGTAATCAAATTCATGAAAGAAGAAATTGTACAAAATCAGATGTTATTGTGCCTTTCTCTTAATAGCATTGTTTCATGAAGTAATTAGCAAATTGCCAAAGCTTATGTGTTCTGACATTTTTAACTTCTTCTGTTGTTGTTTTCCATGTTAACTTTGAAAAAAAAAAATACTGTATCCTGTTAATGAAATTGCAGAATCTGTGTTGGAATAATATGCTAATAAGCTAGATTTGTTAATGAGTTGATACTATGTACACCAGATACACTATGGGCCATATTTTGAGAATGGAGACATTTAGGACAGTTTTGTGAGTGGTTAAAGGGATTGTATAGTTGTGGTTGAGACCTAATTTCAGGCTTCTAACATTATTTGACGAGATAATGAGAAACCTCTTATGAAATATTAAAGAGCATGTAATTCTATGAGGAATTCAATATTTATTTGATGAAAATTGGTTTTGAAATGGCTGAGATATCCAAAAAAGAGCAATTCTAATAAAGTGTGGGACCCACACTCATTACAATCACTTTGTTTTACTTTGTTTTTGGATGTTTCAGTCATCCCAAACACGATTTTCATCAAATAAACTTTGAATTCCTCTTAAAATGGTATGCTCTGTACTATATCATGTGTTTTCTTGGTATCTCGCAAATAGTTAAAAGCCCAATTCTCATCTCCACCACTACTGTACTATCCCTTTAAAGTGATTATTGAGAAGCCAGGCATAGGTATGAAAAGTACAGTTAACAAGAATGGATTATCACTTTTCAAAGAGCGTAGTTGGGCATATTCCACCTTGGAAATGACTGTTTGTTATAGTACTGCATATATTATGTACTATGGGAGTTAATGCCTTCATATGTAAGTAATAATATGTGATCGAGAATTTGCCCTCCAAGCCTTTGCACCTACTATGTGCATTTGTAATTATTTTGTTCCGAATCATTCCTCTGTGCTCTTCAAGAATCTCTGTGACCAGTGTATCTCATCTGGTAGTACTGATGAGAGCAAGCTGGATGGTAACCAGTCTTGGAGCTGCAAACAGAAGGATGATGATGATGATAATGATGTAAAGCCTGGTGGTGCCTTTGATCCCTCTGTCGTCCAAATTACAGTGGACAACAAAGAAGTAAGCTATCTGTGTAGAATGTACAGGAATCTAAATGAATTGGTTGTTAAAGGGGTGTGTACAGTTCTGGTCGAGGTGAGGATTTAGCTTTTAACGTTTTGCGAGATATTCAGAAACCACTCTATGAGATGTCAAAGAGCATGCAGTTCTAGGGGGTATCAAAAGTTTATTCGATGAAAATCGGTTTTGAAATGGCTGAGATATCCACAAACAAGGTGAAACAAATAGATGATAATGAAGTTGTGGCATGTCGCCTTTTATTATTAGCACTTTTTGGGATATCTCAGCCATTTGAAAACCAATTTCATCAAATAAACGTTGAATCCTTCTTAAAATTACATGTTCTTTCATATTTCATAAGAGGCTTTTCATTATCTCACTTAGGAGTGTTGAAAACATGAATCCCCACCTCAACCAGTACTGTACAGTCCCTTTAAAGATTTGACTTGTAATCTTGAATTGTAGTCATCTGTTTATTTGCCGTTACATTTGCTGCACTACTGTGCTGCACTGACTGGAATTAATGTGATAAGAAGATAAAATTGATAATGTAACTGCCTGCACTGGTGATAGATATGCACCATTGATTCCATTCATTCAAATGTCTATGATAAAGACTTCAATGAGTTTGACTGAAAAGTGATTGACATGCTATAGTTGCTACTGTTACATGTTTATACCTCACAAAGTGATCCCTTGTCCTCAATGTTATGCTGTGTCCTCTAGTTCTTCTTCAGAAGCGCTTGTGACTAAGTAAATATTTTGTACATATCTCAGATTGACAGGAGGATCCTGGCATTCATTGAGAAGAAGCAGGCAGAAAAAGATGACACAAACCGAAGGGAATTCTGTTTTACTGTCTCCCCCTCACCGGAGACTTCTTGTGCAAGGACCAATGCTGTATTCACCTCAAAGATGGGAGGTGCAAGTCATGTGAAAGGTACTTGTCTCTAGCTGTGAAATGTGCTTCAGAATTTCATCAATTTCATTAGAAAAAGAAAAAGAAAAAGATTATCTGCAGAGCAGTGCAAAAATGATCAAATTTGGATAAAAAATAAGGAAGTTATGACTTTCTGAAATTTGAAAAAAATTTTGGAAAACCCTTTTTGACCAGTCGTTATATGTATTCAAATTAGCAAGTTAATGATGTCATGCTCTCACAATTTCTTATTCATTTCATATACAGAAATGACAAAAATCTCATATTTCAGCTGTTTGAATATAAAACTTGCCCTGAAACAACCCTAAATAAACAAGAACAAATGTTAGCTCTGATATATTTTGGTATGGGAATATGCTTTTACCTATATTAGCTAAAGTGATGATATTTCCCAATTTTTGTAAGATAACATATGCATAAAAAATAGTGAGGGCATGACTTCATCACCAAGAACGGGTCAAGAAATGTTTTCTGAGAAATGTGAAATTTCAAAACGTTGTATCTTATTTCTTACCTGATTTTTGCCATTTTTGGAATGTTCTGTAGGGATTTTTTTTTTCTCTTTCTTTTAGAGTTTACTTACTTTTGGGGTGGATTTCCTCTTTAATACACACACACTTATTTCAGAGACAAACTCAGTAATACTCCGAGTATTGAAAGTACATTTCATATATCACATGTTTTTTGTCTTTCTGATGTTTTCAAGAACTCTTTTGCTCATGTTCATGAGTGAAAAATTTGCATCCACAATTCTACATACTGCATCTTTAAGTACTCAAACCTAAACTGTCCCATAGTGTGATGCAGAATTGATATGCAGGGCATATTTGCAGAAACTGATTCACCCTACACTGCATGCAATTTAATTGCGTAGGCTGATATGCGTACATTGGCATTCTTCTTGTAAGAATTTTAAGAATTTTTCCTCCCAGGGTTGAGTGATCAACCCATGGCTGTTCCATATGTCATAGCCATTTTAATACATTTTCTTAAAGTTTGCTTTTTATTGAGTATCAGGATGGCTGTGCAGATGTAAACTCTACAAGGTTTTGTCATTAAACTAAGAGTGTACTTGTCTGCAAATGTAAATGTGAAAAATAGAAAAGAAGATGACAATGACATGATGTAAAATATGTGGACTTTGGGGAAACTAGTTTGCAGATATGGTTGACAAGGTTGATTTCTACATGTTTCAAAAAAGTGATAGTCACCGATAAAAGCTGCATACTCAAGGTGCAATAAATAATTAATATGCTTTATGCAAGGCATGTTTCCACAAATGAGTCCTACTTGATAAACATTTAAATGTTTTGTTGAAACAAGTCTTTTTGTGGTGTTTGCTAGTTTCAAAGGTAGTGAACAAATACGGGCCACAGACGAGACCAGGTCTGGTGTCAATACCACTGGCCAGACCTGGAATAAAGAGAACAAGGACTCCACCAGACTCTACAACATGTTCCACAAATTCTGTGTCTGGCATTGAAGAACGCTTGCACAACATGGAGTCATTCCTTGGATTACAAGCTGGTGAGTGAATAACTCTCTCTTTTATCATCCCTTAGCCTAAATCCACATTACACTTGCATTTTAATGATTTTTAATTGGTAATGTGATGAATTTATAGTGACTCGCCGAGAAGTATACATGCAGCTAAACCTCCCTACAATGACCGCTCAAGGAAAACATTAAAGATCATAATTTTCATTCATGATTGTGATGAGGATAGTTGTGACATGATAAAACCTATGGAATAAAAACCAACAGAGTGCAGATATAACGTAAAGTTGGCTGTATGGAAAGAAAGCATATTGAAGGTTTATTCTAAATATTGTATTAGCATGCCAAGGAATGATTGCTAGTGAATAATCAAGGTGTAATTTGAATATGTTCTGTTAATGTAAATATTCATTTCTGCTTTTTTTTCCCCTCTTTACTCCAGGCCATGAGAACCTCTCTTCAGATGTGTTTAAAAGACTTAAAGTCCTTGAAGAGAGACTACTGCATTTGGAAGGAATCTCCCCTGAATACTGCCACATATCAGTAAGTTTTTAATTCATTCAAGGATTGATATTTGGCCTTTTCACTAAGAGTCAGACACTTAATTAGTCATTTAGATCAGGCTCTCAAATGAGTCTTGTGTGAAAATGTTGACAACTTGTTCTCAGCAAAATGCAATCTGCAGCATGTCAACATTTGAGAATGCTGCCCTCATTGTCAGAAACCAGTCAGTTTTATGATGGTATATCTACATGCTTGTTACCAGTCTTAGAAAATGAAAAGAAAATCCTCTTTATCACAACCAGAGTGAGGAGTGATAAGTATATGTTTTATCTGTATGTTAATTTCATTGGGACACCGTACCATGTTCCTCATGAATTTGACTACTAAAACTTGCAATACCCAGAAGATGCCATGAACATTCAGTGGTGATATTAAAAAGAAAGAGGAAGAGAAAGAATTGAAGGAGAACTATCTACAGCTAAAACCTGTATAGCTTTGGCCAAGATGGACACATGATGTATCAAATATTACTGTATGCCACCTTCAGTCAGATAGGATATAGTGGAAAATTGTTGCAACGTTTGTCAATAATATGTGCACTTCTTACACGCATCAGATTTTTGGATGCATGTTATTTTTCTGATCAGTGCTAATACTTATCTTTGTGCTTAGATGATACGCATGATAGTACATGTCATAATGGGCTTATGTAAATATTGTGACTTGTTTGGGGAGTTCATCATATGTTCATGTTTCCTAAGTCTTGGGAGAATGAAGGGCTGGTCATCATTCAGCTTACAGACTGGCCATTTATAATTTTGAATTATGATGAAAAATTGAATTTTCTCTGTTGATTCTGATTAAAGGTACTGTTTACCATTGAGAGCAGTGATTTAGAAAATACGTTAGAATTATCACATTTGATGCATATGTGTTGGGTAGGTCAGTTGTATTACAAAACATCCTACCATATAAAAATTTTGCAATGAAACCTGAAATATAAGGAGATATCACTATTCCTCTCAATAGACCATAACTCTAGATGGTATATTTTACAAACAATTTCATTATAACTATTGTTCACATTTTGCATATTTATCAATACTCAACATTCACAATGATGAACATTTTTACATGGTTGTTTCTATCCCTAACTGACATTTTATCACTGTTTTGAAGCAATGGAGCTGGGTTTTTGTTTCATCTGCAAATGGTAAATAATGCCTTATACATCAGTGTCTTCATGATGTCTTTGTGCAGTTGAAGGATGGTACTATTTACTTCATATTATTGTTCTCTCCATTTAATTCAGGTGACTAGTATTGTGATGTGCAGTATTACATTTTTTTTTTCTACCAGTTTTCTGCTTTCACTCTCTCTCTCTCTCTCTGTCCACCTCCAGTCATCAATGTCCAAGCAGTCCAGAATAGGTCCTGGTATGAAGCCGCCTGGAGACTCGGCAGTGCAGGACATTGACAACAGGATCAAGATGCTGCAGCGTTCTCTCAGGCTCAGGAAGGCCCAGATGGAAGGAAAACCAGGGAAGTCGGACACCGGATGAAGATGGGAGTGACATTTAGTGAGGCTCTTGCCCACATCATGTACCTGGTAGTCCCAGGCCACTTTGGATGACATTATATCATGCCTGCTTGTGTGCAGAAAACTTGAAACGACTGAGAGAGATAGATAGATACACAGAGAGATACACAGAGAGATAAATAGGTAGATAGATAGGTGGGTAGATGGATAGATACATAGATAGATGGATAGATGGATAGGTGGATATATGGATAGATACACAGATAGATAAATAAATAGGTAGATAGATAGGTGGGTAGATGGATAGATACATAGATAGATGGATAGATAGATGGATGAATAGATAGATAGATAGAGATAGAGAGATAAGAGAGGACAGACAAAGATACAGTCTCTTGAAATATAACATCTTTTCCAAAGCTTTCTCAAGGTGTTAAGTTCCCGTGATTATAATCCCCCCCCCCCCCCCCATTTATCAAAGTCAGGAATTGTGTTAGCTAGTTTATTCTTGCCAGATACAAAAAAAAAGTGGTGTTGAAGATGAAAATCAGGCAGAGATGAATATTAATGAAATATAGAACAGCTCCTGCATTATGACGGGCATCGCACCACCATTCTGTGGTAAGCACAGATGTATCAGTCCTACATTGTAAGGAAGACTCTGTGGTATTATTGTCTCACGAATACAAATGATAGAGATTAAATCCTTTGTGTTACAAGATTAGATATTGCCACTCCATTGACTTTATATTGAGTCTGCTTACACCAGTAACTACAATATTCCATGACCTATAAAACATGGTGGATTCAAATTTACTTGAAAATTGATGTTTTATTCATTAAAGCACAGTCAAGACCTTGGCAAATAAAGTCAAAGATGATGCATTCATACAAGGCCGAATTTTGTCTGTGTTAATGATCCACACCTGGTAACACATATATATGCACAATCATGAAGTTATGTAAGTGAGGTGTAGATGAATAAGTGGTTTGCTGTTGAAAATAAAACTGCAAACATTGTATTGTCATTAAAGAGGAGTTGACAGCACTCCACTGATTTTTTGCAGTGTTGCAGCTCTGCTTCCACAGGATGATGACTTTCTGTATTTCTGGTTTCCATGACCCTAGATTGGATGTTGCCTTCCTGCTTTTGACAGAATGGTATCACAGAATACTGTAAAACGAGGAATGTTTGCATGCGTTTTAATTTCGGAAATTTTGCAAAATTAAAGTACACGCTAAAGATCGTGTCTTCACTATATGCATTGAATGTTAGAGCCAACTCGTGAAAATTTCATGCTGCAAATAAGGCTGTCAGCTCCCATTCACGAAAATTTTATGCAGCAAAAATATAGTGTTGTACAGTAATTTATGAGCTCAGGTCTGTAATACAATATACATGAAGTTCTTCTTCCTGTATTGTGCAGAACCTCCAGAGTATACTCGCCATCTGTGATAGGCACTCTTGCATTACCAACACGAGACTTGAGGCAAAAAAGTTGACATAAAAGAATGTACATGTTTCTAAGAAGATTTGGACAAGTTGATATAATTCTGTTCTGCCTGAGTGACTACTTGAAGGCAACATCTGTGATTTTTTTTTTTTTTTTTTTTTTTAAAGATGTCCATTGATGGCGAGTTAACCACATTTTGAGGCAGGTCATTACACAAGCAAATGGTGCCTGGGAAAAAGTGCAGTGTAGGGATAATGGGGGTTCTGGGGATGAAAAACCTCTTCTTGTGTCCTCTAGTTAGAGCGTTGAAAGGAATGAGTTGATGATCATCTGTGATGTCAATGGGATTGATGGGAGTAGGGAGAGAAGCTTCAGTGGTTTCCTTCCTTTTTGTTCTTGTGAAGGAGACGAGGTGGAGAAAAAGGGTTATCCATAAACAGTCCAGAGACATAATGTGAAGGTATTTCTAAGGAAGACAGTCCTTGAGTGGTGTAAGAAAATGGCACCTGGATGAGTATTCTTCTGTTGCTTACATCATGGGATTATGTGAGAAAAAAATCACATGAAGAGATGAAAAGAAGGACTGTATTTTTTTTTCTTTTAAAAGAAGAGTAGCATCATAATAGAATGTGCCAGTAGAAGGTACGATAATACGCCAGAGGCAGATTGTACCAGACTGGAAGAAGAAAAAGAAGAAGAAGATGGACCATTTGTGACCACTCGGCTCAAAACTCACAATGAGTCGCAGATTCAACAGGCCAAAATGTCATTTGGGTTGACCGACTCAGTTTCTTAAAGTTTGTCTCATGTGGGAGAGTAATCTTTTCTCTGCCTACTGTCAAGATTTGGCAGCTTAAAACTGAATCAACAGTGAGGTATTTGCAGTTTCTCTAGACCATGTTTTCTTTGGGGACAGGCACTGTTTTCACCGAGAAGTAGAATGTGAATTCATCAATAATTCTGCATAGCATGCTTGAGTGACCCTAATCTCTAATTCTGCTTTTCTCCCTTTTCTGTGAATCTGCACATCCTATCTTTTTCTTATTTCAATCACGTTTTTAATGGGTGTTAGGATGGTCCAGTTTTAGCATGTTATACACTGTATGTTATTTTAAAGCATAGCGTGTAGTCTTATAAACTATAGTGTATGTAGAAAAGTGGAAATACATTTTGGTCTACTTCTGTGGGTTTTGAGCTGGGTGGTCACAATTATGCTTGCTGAAATGATAAATGACAGTGTAATTTCAAGTTTTGTGCTAGTACTGATGATGATGCAATCTCAACACTGTCAAAAACAGTGCTAATAAAAAACAAACAAACAAACAACAAACAAACAAACAAAACCTAGAAATATCAGTCAGTGTCAGCAGGTTGATCTCAAAATGGTGATGTAATTTCCACAACTGGTGTTGAGCTTTGTGTTGAACATCATGTGTTGAATTGAGCTCCACTATTTGCGTTGCTCATTTATGTGCACTGTATTTCTATAATGGCTGAAACCAGTCTTGAGATTATCAAGACTTACTATGTCAATTATTGCACGGACACATCTGTCATGGTCAAATCTCTGAATAAAACCGTTACCAATTCATGTGAGTATGTTGAAAATGTCAATCTCATTTTGTCTCTTGATTCTGGATGTGGATGATTGTGAGTGAATCGTGAACTACTAGCTTCTGCCACATCAATTCTTGAATATTTTATTATGATAAGATTATAATTCATCTGTTCTTGTTTTGTTTTGTATTGTTTTGTTTTTATAGAAAAGTCAGTGTTCAGGTCAATCACTCTGTTAATAATGATGAATTAAACATGATGTGAAATTACCCTTAAAGGGAAAATCTACTTCATCCATGGAAGGCATAGAATTGTGAAAGTTGCATAAGAATCAGTCAATTAAAAAGAAAGTTCACAAAAATTGCATTAATACATGAAACCATGGAGCTACTAGTAACTCAGCACGGAGCTACTAGTAAATCCGTGATGAACAGTGTCACCAGTCACAATCACATGTATACATGTATATACGTTATCAGACACAGAAATGATGTCACATTTCTTCACAACTTGTACAGAAGGCATGTTGGGAATATGTTTGTGAATGGTTCCCACACTGATTATCCCTTTAAAATCAAATTGCCAAGTAACTGCAGCTCTACGTGATTTGATGTAAAGGATATAATTGTATTGAGAAAATCCAATGAAGATGAATGTTAAAATCAATGGAAACTTGTGGTGATGAAACCATCATTCATATCATTCAATTTTCATATTATTGTTCTGATATCGCGGCGTGATCACGGTCCGCGGAACCCTGAAATTTCATCACTTTTGATGTTGTCAAGGTCAATTAAAATGTTCACTGATCTGTATTAATTTGCCTTTACCTTTTTTTAAATGTACGAGTCGACGAGAAAATGGGTTTGATTTCCTCTTAATTAGGAAGTACAGTGTATATCGTAAGTTACATTCAGACATCTAGCTCATTCCGGAGTTACTGCGCTATCCATTGCCTCGGGGTTTTCAACTCTACAGATAAACAAAAGTGTTAAGTAAAAAAAAAAGTATATCAAATGGATAAACAATGTCGTCAAGACATAAATTTCATTGGAACCATGTATAACATAATGTAGGTGTATGTCATTCATAGTAACATAATAGCATAATATGCCACGTACTGTTAATTCAAATTCAACCTGCTTCCGGGCGGTATGGAGTTTCTTTAAATCCACCAAGTGTTTCCCATTTCTGTATGTATAAACATTTTGTATTTATGCGACACTACTTTCTCTTTCATTTAATTTTGGAAAGAGAAGATAGAATGTATCAGAGACTTTCTGAATATCTCAGTGAAGTACAATGATATCTGTCATCGGAGATGACAGAAATCATTTTTTTTTTTTTTCACTGAAGAATGGTCTCGATCATTCTATACAATAGTTGCCCAGCGTCCAAAGCTGCGCAGAGCATTGCGAGCTGCCGTCACTATACGGGTAGAATTCGAAATTGATTGAGTACTAGAATCACTTTTTGTTTTGTTTTAATTTTTCATAAAGTATTGCGATTCCGGAAAGGTGATGGCAACGACGTGAAATGTCGTTCTTTGCCAACGCGTGATGGCAACTATATAACCATCCAGATTGTTTTGTTTTGTAATGGACTAGAAAAATATCCAATAATTATGTCAAAATACATGTGAAATTTGTCTAATGGTGCAGAAATTGTCGCCAAAGCTCCGTGGATCTCATCCTTTGTCTCTTGTTTATGCGGCTCCCGTCCTCTCGTCCTCTCCATTATAATTCCACTCTTTTTGTCTATCTATACACCTATAACAGAACTTCTTTGATTCGCTTACACCTGGAACGACTGTGTTTGAATTGATGGATCGCTAAATACATTCTCCGACGTCGGCCAAAACCTTTCTGTTCTTTTTACTGTAGGTTTAATATGCTCTGGTGAATCTAGAATTGAGTGGGCCGTCAATGACGATAACCATTTCTTTTTTCCCCTTCTCCTTTTGAAATGGGGTAGTTCGTCGAAGGACCTTTCCTTGCGTGTTTGTCCAGACCTTTTTCTCTACTTCATCCCAGCGACACAATCAAACCGTCATTATGTGGTATTTTTCTATGGTCTCTTCTTTTTTGGAACCAGACCATTTCGCCTCACCGTACTATACACGCTTTAACGTACAATAGGGAAACGTTTGTCAACTTAGTGGGTGATTTTCGCGGTGCAATGCTATAATGTGGGCAGCTTGTTTGACCACCATGCAGGGTCAGATGATGATGATGATGATGAAACAGCATGCGATATCGACCTGTAAACCACACTCTTCGTTCAGAACTATCACACTGCTATGATTATCAACTCTGACAAATTGGTTTGACTTCGATTCTATCATGAATCTGTGATTTCAAGATGAAGCAAATCCACAGTACTATAGTATACTCACACACACGCACACACATGCAAACACACGCAAACACACACACACACACACACACACACACACACACAGTGCACATGTGCTATGATCCATCCTCGACTGGATGTTTCTGTACACATCCTTTTTCACACCATTCAAAATTCACACCACTGCGTCATTTATTTTCCAGCCAGCGACTGGCGTATAGAGGCTGAAAAAAAGAAACTCACCAAAAGACAAACAAACAAAACTTTACAAGTCTGATACAGGAGAGATGCCTTCTGGACTGTGGTGGGATTACAGATCAAGAAGTATAAGCAGAAATTATTATATTGTTAGCTCGGATAGAAGGGATCCTATTAAGCTTAAGTGTTCTATCAATCATGCGGTCGTTAGTCGGATTTCGTTATGCAATCTGGATTTGCGCCGATGAGCATCATTGATTTTAAGGTAAACTGACAATTTCTCAGGGATGAGATTTCATTTTTTTTCATATTCCTTCCGTAAAAGGGAGCGACAAAAACCGTGTTGTTGCAATTCTATCTAGATACATCCATGCCCTCTCTCTCTCTAAAAAGAAAAGTACAGCTACGACTTTAGGCCTTGCTCTGGAAAATTCATGGTTGCAGCCAGAGTTCCCTGTTCACTTCATTGCACAAAGGCAGTATGAGCTCTTTCGTCTCCTTAGAGAGAGAGAGAGAGAGAGGGGGGGGGGGGGGAGAGAATTAGCTCCACAATGGTTACAGGGACGATTCCTGGGCTTGACGACAATACGAGGATAATGAATAAGCTTTTTAAAGAGCAGCGCGCAAACATTAAGACAACTATTATACAGAGCTGTTGTTGTCCTGAGCCATGCTTTGGATAAACTGAAAGATAATACGCTCTCTTCGTAGTGACATCAGGGAAAATGTCTTTATTCTCTGTATCTTTATTAACTCTTTCGATGTGAGTGGCCAGGTTGTCGTTACTATTAAAGGCGAGAGAAGTTTGAACGAGGGCGGCCTTTCAGTTGAAAGGCACCATCTTGATGAGATGGCGCAGCGATTGCTTTTGACGGTAATGAACAAGACGGTTATACATTGAAGAGGGTATAAAGAGGGATATTTTGGACAAACACGACAACCATTGAAAAGTTACCAGTGGGTGAAGATTGGGAAAGTTTTTGTCTACCTTCACACAACATAATGAGAATACACGTATTTTTCCTTATACATGCATTATCTAGGTTGTAGGCCTGTACACAAACATCAGTATAATCAGGACAACCTTCCAATCTGCATATTATGCCATTCGTTTTCTACGCGAGCATTACTTTCCTTTTAACGTAACATATAGCACATTACTTATGTCACGTGCAAGGTCTGCGTCGGGCTTCGAGGTGCAACAGGCATTGAGGAGATCCCACCGGAAAAAAAAAATAAATAAAAAAAGGCAAAATATGACGGATTTGATTTTTTTTCTTCCAAATAGGCTTTAAAATTTCATTATTCATTAATGGATGCTCGCTGAACCCCATTACACAACCACAACATTTTGACACAAACACCGGATAATAAACAGTTCAAGGAAAATCGTACCATGTCCAAAGAGTTTGCTTTAAAATTGGCTTTTATTTCTATATCGTACTAACTTGGTAGAACATATACCCCCTTTTTACCATTGGAAGCGAAATTTAACATTTAATGAACCGTTTAAATGTCAGAATGACTCTGACGCGAATTAATTTCTCGATAAATGCGTTTGTATCCCGGGTTTGTATTCGCTACATGTAGAGATTCCGTAATTGAGCTATATTAAGAAACTTGAATCAAGGTGTTTATATGAAGAGCTGTTTATGAGAAGTGAATTGTCATTACATTGCATTATTATCAGGACTGATTATGATTAATATCTAATCCAACAAGCCTTCTTCAAACAAAAGAGAACGAGGAATATCATGTAAAATATCGAAATGACAGGCAATTCTTTATTTTGAAATAAGAATCTCTTGTTTTGAATTTGGTGAAATTGAACCAGCCGTCAACCAGAAAATGAGATCGCAATGTGAATAATCAGTACATGCAGCTGTGTTTTGCCACCCCTATGGGTTCACATTAATATAGGATCACCGTATGCTGCTTTTTCTTCATGAAGATCTATCCGACAACCATTCAGATACATTTATTTCGATTGATTAAAAAAAAAAATCTTAAACATACGTGTGGCAGATAAATTAGACAAACGGGTCTCTAATTCTAAGCCAACTTCTGAGGTGGTCAGTCTACACTATATACTCTTTATTCCTTTGTTCATTATAGAGGGACGCCCAGACACGCTACCAGCTGATAATCAGCTCTACTTGTGCTCCAGCGCCAGCTTGCGAAGGACCTCAACAACGCGTTGTCTCAGCTCTCGCTCAACATCTGGATTATCTTGGTCCTCTTCGTCATCATCATCGCCCTCCTCTTCCTCTTGGTCATTTTGGCCTTGGACGACATTGGCAGGGGGCTCGTCGTCTGCTTCGTCATCATCCTCGTCGTTGGCCTCATTAGTGGCGGCTGGCGGGATGACATTTTTAGAAATGCACATCTTGTAAAGGATGGCGAGAACAGCGTCGCGTTTGTCGAGATTCTCGTCCGAGTCGTCCGAGGGCGGCACAGATTGAATGCTGAAGAGGGCTGCGCAGAAAGCGGTCATGTCTACCTCGGAGGGCGTGGTGGTGGGTTCTGGCGGGAGCGTAGTTGGGGCGGGCGCGGGTGTGGTCTCCGGATTGTTCACGTTCTCCACTCCCTCTCGCAAGGCCATTAGCTCCTTCACCAAATAGGCCATCCGACGGACGAACTGCTTCTCATCCTGAGGCGGAGATCAATGGTGGAAAAAAGTGAAAAATATAGCGCGTATCACATACAATGTAGGCACGAAACTCATGCGCGTGCAGAGAGATGAACACATACAAATATAATAATAAAGAAAAAAAGAGATGAACAGATACAGAAACAGAATCAGATTTGATTTCATTTGTTAAAGATGGAAAGGTAATGAGACAGATAAGCTATTTTCAAGAGTGTCAAGAAAAGTCTTGAACGTTTATAGTCATAAGACTTGCATTTTCCATGTCCCCATGCAATAATCAGCCAAGAGCTATCATGTATGGCTCATTAGAGAATACGGTACTGCGTCTGATGCACCCATTTATTAAAGGCCTACTGTACGTTGATTTAACTAACGTGATTACAGTGCACTCCCGTTATAACGAACACGGTTGTAACGAAATTCCGGTTACAACGAAATAAGAATAATTCATGCTGCAACATTTTCGGCTCTATGTATTTTTAGTGTTTATTTGTTCGGTTATAACGAAATTTTGATAAACGAAAGAAAACTGCCGGTCCCGAGGACTTCTTTACAACGGGAGTCCACTGTATCGCCCATGCACAATGAAACACTGAATGACTGCTCAAGATGATTTGTGAAGGGACATAATGGTCCCACATGGACTATCTATAAAAGACAGAATTCAACTCTGGGTCTACAAGAAGACAAGTACGTGTCATTATCATGATATCTATATAAGATGAGAATAAAATCGAATGAGAAATGCAACAAACAACCAATTTTACATTCTAAGTGAGCAAGACTTCAATTCAATTTCGGTTTTATGATAAAATACCAAATAAAAGTCCGAAGACTATCACTGCATTTGGTTAACATCAAACTTGACGACAAAATGAATAATTCAACTTTACAGTAGGGAGACAAACAGAAAAAAAAAAAACCAAACTAACTAACGTTTTACACAACAACTGATTCATATTGACCCCCCCCCCCCCAAAGAAAAAGATGCCATACTATAATTACATTATCATAATAATATCAATATATGCAAATGGTCATAACTGTCAGTATTACATAATGGGATAATCATTCAGTCCCATTCTGACAGAATTATTTCTGGTGACCTGGGGGTGTTTCATCAACGTTTGTCAGCGCAAAAAGTTGTCATCGCTGACAATCACCATAGTAACAGTCAGTGACCAAAGCATCTCAGCCAATCAAAACCAAGGATTTTGCTAAAATTGTCAGCGCTGACAAACGTTGATGAAACACCCCCCCCCCCCCGATCTTAGCTGCAGATATCGAAAGTGGGACAAAATATACAAATATCATGCACGACAACACAATTAACTCACCTCTGTTTCTTGAATTGGTTTGGCGATGGCATGACCCACTACCACCGTCAGTAGAATCAGGGACAACTTCATCATCTTCGCTCAGGAGTCCACTATCTCGTATAGCAACAGGAAAACCACCTCAAGAACAACCCCGATGAAACAGGTATAGATCAGAGGAATCTATTGGGAGTGTCTCGACCTCTCTGAAGTGACGAGTTATATACTGTACCTTGATACGATCCTTTGTGAGACTAAGGCTATATGCTAGCACAAGTATCATTACGGTTAAAGAGAGTGCCCAACCGTATCGCTGATAATGGTTTGTGATAAACGAGAGCATTTTATTCCTCAAGCTTGAGGGGTTTCGGGTGATGTAATGGATCATGCAGCCACAGAGCCGTGTTTTGCATATTGCGAGGTCAGTTTTGGTCAACATGTCTGTTTCGTGGTATTCAGAGTTTTTCATTCGATTGAAATGTTCACAACCCCTGCTTATGCATCTTAATACATTTGTCTTGCTCTGGTCTCGCTCATACAATACGTCTGGCAGAGGCCTAAAGAGGAACGCATGAATGAATCCGTGGTCACAAGCTTCTGGGATGTCCCTGTATATGGCGAGTCTTTTAAACATTTTGATAGCCGAAACTGCATGCCCTGCACGAGAGTTTACAGAGGGTCATTTTGAACAATTGAAATTCTCTAGTTGAGAAGCCCAATGTGAACAGATCTATCGGGGAGGAGTGCCCATGGATCTGTAAGACCACTTCCCTGGTAAGACCTGACCCTTGTTCTGGGGAGTCATCTCCGCTCTCCCTTCCAATCTCCGCTGTCAATAGCAGTAAAAGCACGCCTCCTCATATCAGAGCCAGCAAGTCTTAAAAAGGAAAATATAAAGCAACAAATCAGTAAAAGTAAATTGGTCACAAAGACGTTCGGACTGTCTGTACTTAATTCAAGATGGCACTTTGTTATCAGAATTACGTTCGTTAAACTAAGAGCGAGATTCACCTGCAGAGAAGAACATAACGATATTTCAACGTCCCTTTAGATTTCATTTCTATTGACGTATATAAATCAATTCTGCTGTTCGAAAAGATTTATAGGCTTATAGTTCATCTTCATTTCAGCACAACGACGTTGTCGAATTCTACATGTAATATTCGTCCTGCCTAGTTGTATCTCAGAATCATCGCATACAGACACAGAGAACGTGACTTATTCTAGTCATACACTTTATTGTGCTGATTGATTATGTCCTAAACTGTCGAGAACCTCGTGCATAATACACTACGAAAATGAAGGGCAAATCTACGTCTCCAGACGTGATAGATTCAGGTGAAATTGGTCTGCTACTGTCAAACTTGTCTGCGAGCAGTGAATAGTCTAATGTGTTTAATATGGGCCTGCTTGGTCTGAGAATGAGGACTGGTCAGCTAGTCCTTTCAGACACAAGGCAAAGAAAGAAAACAAAATAAAACCGGTATCCAAACTCATTCATTGAGCATTTCAAGGTCGAAGAATAATACTGAAGCCGCCATTTCTGGGAAGGAAGCTGAGTCTCCGCTGGGGAATTAAGACGTATGAGCTTAAGTGTCGAGGATGAAAATAATGGTGGTTTTTCTGTATAAAGAGACCATTTTTATCTGTTTGTCCTGCTGGAAGTGAAAATTTGACGTTCCCCCCCCCCCCCCCAGATAACATCAATTATACATGTACAAGAAAAAAACAAAAAACAAATATGAACTGAAGTTTAGGTTCAACAATGCTCTTCAGATGTTTATAATACATGTTGTAAGGTGTGTTTTTTCCAACAAAGAAGATGGATTTGGGCCTTTACCGGCATTACCAATAAATGTTTCATGCTTTTAATTTGTTTTATTGGAGGGGGGGGGGGGGATTGAAAGTCTCTACGCGCATGCACAACCTCAATGGCTAGATGTGTTTTGCGTTTGCACCAAGAAAGGCGAGATCCAGATCTCGTCTTCTCGACTTTTCGGGTCCGAGAAGGCAAGAAGATCACGCGACAGTTACATCTCGCATTCTCGTATCTCGCCTCACTTCTCGTCTTCTTGGACCCGAGATGCTGAGAAGACGAGATCACACAACTCGTCTTCTCTACGTTGATGAGCTCAAAGAGTATGAGATGACCTACGGAGTTAGGATGACGAAATAAATATCATCTCGCCTGAAGTCTTGTCATCTCAGATCCGAATATTATGTTTATCAAACGCCACAAGACACTCGAATTATTCCGTCTCCGCTGCAGCACTTCCCAAGCTTCTGGAAAATTGTCAAGTGATCAATGATTAACGTGACGGTGTGAACACGGCCGGCTTCTGTTGGTAGACGTCGCCCGATGAATCGCGTCGAAAACTATTGAACAACTGTTGTACAGCTAGTCCCTTTATCGCATTGTTAACTGGACTGTCAGTTCATTGTGTCCTAAACTGACATGGCGTACTTGATACCGCTAAATCAAAAGTATCCTCCGGTACACGCACCGAGGGATACAACTTAAAATTTGCACCATAATACGAATGCGTAATGCTTCTCACGCAAAACTGACTTTCAGATCACAGGGCTGCCAACATTGGAAACTAGCTGAGAGTGAGACTCCCATAGGCCAATGCTATAATTTAGGAGTCAAAATGAGTGAGATCAATAGAAATGCATGCAAATGAAATAAAGTTTTAGAGTGAGAAAGGACCAAAATGAGTGAGTCTCACTCTCAATGAGTGAGAGTTGGCAGCCCTGAGATCAACAAGTCCCAACAATGCAAGTGGTGTATAAGAAAATGTGTTAGTCCTCGTCACTCATAATTATGGCACTGTCCACGACATACTTCTTGCTCTCTGAATAAACGATAATGAAACCCGAATATTCTCGTATATAGAGGGAATGCAGCAATATAAGTAGAATATATCAGCGTAGTTGAGGAAAATCGGTCGATCCGTTAAAAAGCAAGGAATGTATTAAAGAATGTATTTAGTTAATTCTATTTAATTGCTTGATATGTTCGAATTAATCATTGCAAGTTTGAGCCAAATCGGGCAAGAAATAAGGAAAACAGTCAGTAGAGGGCAGCAGAGAGCTTGAGGCTTAACATTTTTGTGGACATGTCTCCGAGGTTTAATTCATAAAATTTCACATTTGTCAACTTTTCTGAACAATAAACGTAACTTCTACTCTAAAATCCAAATATGGCACCAAAATGCATCTTTCAAGTGCATATTTTGAAGTTGAACCATGTTTGTGAAGCAAGAGAAAACTTGTGTGTTGAAAATGTAGAGTTGTTCACGAGTTACACCCGGAGATAATTTGTCGCCCTCTACGTTTCATTCATTCACAGAGCTGCAGCTTCCTTATTCCTTGTCCGAATTGGCTCAAATTTGCAATGAATAAATCAAATATATGAAGCATTTGAATATGATAAACTTCATCTGTAGCCATCTCTGGGTCGCTGGATTAGAAGACTACAACATTTTTGCAACGTCACGCATGGACGATGTAAAGAAAATACATGTACACCGTACAAAGAAAATTTCACTCGATATTTTCATTTTTCTAGCAAAATTAAAGAGGACTTGACCTACCTGTATCAGAAAGCAGGGGGAATAATATTACCCTTTACATATATGTCTGTAAGAAGTCCAGGGAGAGTGTACTTTTTAAAAATAAAATGCAATTTTGCAGAATCGAATGCACGGTACACGTAGATTTTCTTTATATTGTCGTCCATGTGTGACGTAACAAATTGTATTAGTCTTCTCAGCAATGGCAGGCAGCACCAAAACTTTAAAAATTCATGTTTCGAACCGACAGTCTGATTTTCCTCATACCTCGCTGATGCATTCTACTAATTTGCTGCATTTCTTCAATCCATACTTATGTTTGGGTTTCATTCCCCATTATTAATTGAACATATTCAATGAGAGATATGAAGTTCAGTACCCGTGTTACTGTTGTCATAAATATTGGAGTTTACAAAATAAGGAAGGCACACAGTCCACTTCAATTCACAGGAAAAATATCAAAGCAGCTTTCACTCACATGATCTGTAGATACAGATGGTTTTCATAGTTATATGTGTAGGAAATAATTAATGATAAACTAACACACTATAGCTATGTAAATCTGTGTCTCGAATTGAATCAGGAATTGCACTTTGTACATACATGTAATATGAGAGGGTCACAAATTTGTGATACATGTACATGGTACATGGGATTATGTACAATGTACATGTACACGTTGATGTAGTACCATGTAGTGTACATTGTACATGTATTTTAATCCTATTTCCTCATTAAACTGATGCATTTAGGTTTGTATCATGTCCTAGTCAACATGAATGGATTGCTTTCACTTTTTAAAATCATGTCATCTAAATGCCATCCCTCAACTTTCATTGTGGTGTTCAGAGTACTAGGCATGGGCTGTTCTATTAAAAGATTGGGATCACTTGAGCTACATGGTAATCTGTCTGGAAGTGGTAGAATTCTCTTTCTTGTACAATGTAATCATTTAGTGAGAGCATAAACATCAGCACTAGCACCACACTTAAAATCACCCAGTGTTACTCCAGGGGCCTGTCTCACAAATAGGTTCGAGTTCCTAGAAAGTCCCAATAACTTTGGTTACTATGGCAGCAGCAGTGTAGCGCAGCATTCAGGGGGGGGGGCGATTCACGAAGCGATTTGTCAGATATTATTTCAGACAAACTGTTATAAGCTACTAAAATCCTTGCATCTGTTTGGCCGAAAGCAAATTTGTCCGACAAGTCTGTGGGACCAAAAACTTCATGAAATGCCCCCCCCCCCCCCCCCCCGTGTGACATTCCTACAGTTGTTGCTACAAAAACAGCAGTTGCTACGACCGTCGATGAAACATCTTCATGAAACAAGGCCATGAAGTGTATTTCTCTCTCTCACACACACTTACAAACAAAAAGTATAAGTTTTTACAGCAGGATGAAATCAATCAATCAATCAATCAATCAGTAAATTTACATTTCAAGTTTAATGCACAAACTGCATCATAGAACGTTCATAGATATAGCAAATTCAACAACACTATTTAATTACAAAAGCAAACTCATACACATCCCCTGACCAGGGTTACCACTTGCTGCTGATTATGTTATGTAAATCAAATGTTCACTGGTATGGCAGATTTTTTTTAGAATTCCTTGAGTATGATCCTGGAAGTGGTGCATACATATGATGGTAAACTCTCGATGACAGGTAATGCAAATATTCTGGAGGAGGCCATTTTTTTTTTTTTTTTTTTTTGATTTTTTATAGCCAATGGAAATGAAGTCCATGAAACAACAGTTCTGTGAGTGTCATTCCAGCAGCATGTGTTGTTCTCTCTGACTAAGGATGAAGAATGTCTGTCTGTCTGTCTATGACGATGGAAGGGTCCCTGATCAGCAAGTGTCACAGATGTTAATGCCCTGTAAATGACATACAGTATCACACATCGATTTGTGAAAAGAAACAAACACAAAACAAACCAAACAAACAAATGAATTTCCCCTAACATTAATTATGAATAATCTCTTAGTGATTGAAGTATTTCAAGCATTTCAATAATGACTAAACAGGGTAAAACAATGCACAAAATGAATCACTCAAAATCTTGTTTTTAACAAAAATAATTGTGTCAATAAGTTTGATGTATAAGATTGAACATGTACAATAAATGGGGAAAAACAGATGCAGCTTCATTAGGACATCAAAAACAAACAAATAAACAAACAAACACCATCTCGATTGCCAAGCAAACAAACACATTTATGCTTAACAATTACATCACAATAGAATTGAGTAGCCGTCAAATTTGCTTATTCTTATTTACAGATGTATGGATTCAAAACTGAGTCATGCATTGTAAAATTGTGGGAGCTAACATGTACGTGTATGTGCTGCAATAAAAGCATCTTTGTTCAAAACTGCATTCAAGCATATGACACACAAAATGTAATTACATCGCCTTACGTGTATTGAATGTTGAAATTTCAGTTAGACAAGATTAGATAAGACAAAAATCCATAGACCTACAAAAAGATAAAATGAGTATAAATCCAAGCAAAGTCCCTTGCAACTGGCAAAAAAAAAAAATGACCACAGGAAAACTCTATTACAACAAACAACAACTGAATACCAATACTGCAGGAAGATTTAATATTATATTTCTCAACATGCATGCCTGTGGCACAGCTCACAAGCTGATTCCCAAAACACACACCAATATTTTGTTAGTACTAGTAGGAGAAGATTTCCCACTGAAACTGTACTTTCCTTACTTCCTTTATCATGAGATTGTGAAATTGGGGGAGTGGATGCTCAATAGAGTTTGCTCACGTACTGATCATCTGAGTTAACACACATGATAAGTCTCATCGCATTGGGCTACTAAGTGTATAAACCATAAAACACCGGTACTCAAAACCCAAACATGAATCTAATGTGAAATCTAATACATGTACATTGTATCATACCTGATGATCCAATGGCTGCTTGTGCTTTCTTTGCTCTTACTGGATTGGGAGAGAGAAAGAAGACAATTTCATGGGCTAAAATCATAAATTTTATGATAAAAGACACTGGAATTCTCTGAAGCTTGTTTTGAGCAAACATCTAACACATATTCTGTAGTACATTATACAGCTTATACAGCAAAAGCATTCTGCAATTTAAGTGGCGTCTTTACTATTGATAAAGTTGTGGGTGATTAATTAACATCTTTTTTTTAAGTGGGACTTTTCCCACTAGTAATATTATCTCCAATCCAAAAGATGTATGCACAAAAAATGTTCTTTAGTTTGGAAAGCATTTACACGACATGCCACTTTTTCAAAACAACATTCTTGCATTCATATTACAAGCGCACAAAATTGTTCTCTTTAAGAATTTGACAAACTCTGATAAAAGTTAATAAGACACTACATTGGGCAAAGATCATTCATTCTTTCCTGCCATACTCCTGATGCAAACTCATGATACTCATGATGCAAACTCACATTTGCATCAACACAACTTGTGAAACCTGGGCCCCATTTCATCAAAAGATACATATAATCAATTATAAATTTCCTTACCACGCAGGCTGCCATAGACTTACAATCAAAATCAACTACAGCTGTATATAATCAATTACAGTATAACCCTTCATAAAACAGGGCCCTAAACTAGCTGAAGGTAATCTGATTGGCATCTACATGAAGTACTTTTAATACTCACATCCAGCAAATGTAGCCTTGCCCATTAAGTAGCCGATGAGTGCCACACATGGAACCAGGAATGGCCCTAGTTGCCTTGTATAGGGCCTCATGTGCCTAATTGGGTCAGCTGGCCAGACACTGTTGGGCATTTTGATTAAATCCTGTGGAGTATAGAAAAAAAAAATCATATGCATTACAGCATTAAACACATGTATACACTGCATGCACTCAACACATTTAAAAGAGGAATCCTAAATTTGTCTTAAATGAGTGTAAGCATACTCATACATTTTCAGAGTACACTAAAATTCCTGTAGAGTCTACACAATGTACATGTTGTCCATCAATTTGTTTGCCCAAAACGTAGTGTTGTGGGGAGATGAGACAGTCTCCCATCCCCTCCCCCCCCCCCCCCCCCCGCCTAATATTGTATTCTAGTTTTGGAATGTCCAGTCCTCACCCCAGTGAACATAAAATAGAGCAAGTAGTATCAGACCCTGTTCTCATGGCATCTGGTCACTCAGGCTTGACTATCAATATTTTCTGTCGCATCCTGCTACGGACCACCTCCAAGTTGATATCATGTGCCGTCGTGTCTTGTTGCGTTCACCTTGTTTTATCACATCATACAAGGTTCCTCATTAGCATCACAACTGCCGTAGCCGCAGGGAACACAATGCCGCATTACAGCGCCCCAGAGTTTTAGATTTACGCAATAGTACAATACATGTATTTGCTTTATCATTAGTCAGTGGAGAAAAGGCAGTCGGTGGTGCTTGCACCGGCGCACAGTAAAAAATGTCACTCGTGTTTGTCGCCAAACAAGAATTCCACGCGTATGATACGAGTCAACAATCTGAGCCCGGGATATGAATATGAATGTGCCGCATTTCCTGCCATAATGTAATGACATTAAGGTGAAACAGAGGAATATTTTCTAAGATATAAGGTACATGTACTTAATCAAAAAGCGATCGATTAGTATAGACCATGCATTGCTATCCAAGTTGGACTGGGTCCTGTTAAACACCCGCCGTCTTCTTGCGCAAGAAACAATGTTTTATAAAATACAACACAACCTGGTGAACATCTCCTTCCCAGCCATCATAATCCCAGCAACCTATATTTGCAGAAATGACCATCTCCTCAAATACACAGTCCCGGAAGCCACACCTGATCCATACAAATGTAGGGATTTATTTTGAACCATTTATTATCAGTGTATCCCCCCTTCTGTTTTAACAGGTACCACCCCTCTACACACCAATACATCAACCCACACCACATACATATTCACATCCACATGCATCCATGCACCCTACCTATTACAGACACACCACATATCACATGACATTTTCCCGCTCTTTCAGTGCTCACCCATTGGTCCCTGTAGTATTGAAAACATGCCCAAATCACCCAAGCCTATACATCATTTACATATTATGAATATTTAGTTTTAACCTTTGTTTCCTTTAATATTTGCAGGTTTTGTTATATTGATTTTGTATATATGAATATTTATGTTACAACTCAGATTTACATGTAAACCCATGCTGAAGAATAAACTGGCTACAAGTTAGTAAGCCAGGCAGGGGATTCCTTCCAAGTAACACGTGTGTGCTGCCCTAGTCTGCTGTTGGTGTGACGAGGGCTAGAGAGCTAAGCGAAATATTCATTTTTCCCGAGAACAACAAAACTGCGGAACCGCCTACCATACTCAACAGTTACTTCAAGAAAACCTACACTGTACTCGTACTCTACTACTGCTTTCCCAGAGGCTGCCCTCCCATCTATTCGGAACATGCAGCCCCAAGTAGGATCCAGGATGCTATAGATCTAATAACGTTAGAGCGCCTCTACTAAGCGTACTATAGATTCACCGGCTTGGTTTTTACTTGTACATGACAAATTTTATTTGTACATCTACATGTAATTGATTAAATTTGCCATTTGTATTTATAGTCAACCTCGCCTAAGTCGACCTCGCACAAGTTGAAAACTCGGCCAAGTCGAAGCTCTAGAAAAGTCCTGATTTTCTCTTTACTTATTTCTTTAAAATAATCTTTCACAAGTTGAAGTTTTACAAGTCGAATTTTGCCTATGTCGAAGATAATTTTGAGTCCAGATTTGTGTAAGTACAGGTAAATTTCATTGCACAAAGTTTTTTCCCCCGTACGTCATTCAAACGTGGAAGTGAAGCATTCTTTCATTCTTCAATAAATAAATGAAGGAAAAACACACCACTTTTGTAATGAAATACTCCCAAGGGTCAAATACAAGTTAACCCTAATATCCCTTGTATCCTTGATGTCCAGCTGAGAAGAACATAAATCACATGTACCAGAGTGGAGGGGAGCCATGTGCGGGCGGCGCAGCAGGGTTTGGGGGAAAAAAGGAAGAAGAAAAAGTCCTCACAATCCGGTACAAGCCACCAATCTCACTATGTTTGCGAGCATAGCATGTTCCAAATTTCTTTGCGACACAGAAAACCGTTTCCGACAATAAAAACAGTGTGCGAGTTTGACTGCAATTGCAGAAATTACGTGCAATGCATTTCGATTATCGCAGTCCAATAATTGAGCTCCAGGATTCTTTTTTTAAAACTTAAACAAAACATAAATACTAATTACAACATAATACTACCGTCTAATAATTTCACGGCCAATAAAACATAAAAAGACACTGCATTATGAAAATTCGTAAGGAAATACAAGTCGAAGAAAAATTCAACTTTTGCGGAAGTCGAATTTCGCATAAGTCGAAGTGTTTTCGCCGGTCCCAATAGATTTGACTTGGGCAAGGTTGACTATGGCGAGGTTGACTATATACACTCTGTCCGTTGGCTGTTGATGTCACCATGTACCATCCCAGTATAGACCGATTCGGGTTCGTTGAGGGCAGCAGACAATTTGTGGCACTGGGCGCAGCCATTAGCTCAAATTGCGGTGTCCCAGCCGACCCCCCCTCCTCTCCCCCACCCCACGGGCAACATGTTTATCGCGCACTTAGTGGCAGGAGCACGTGCACTTGTTACAAAGGTTCGCGCATTAAGCAAGCGTTCGTGCACTCAGTACGAGACGCCTAGTTTCTATTGGCCAAAACAACCTTGCATCAGTTTTTCATTCCGTGTGTGTGAGAGGGGTGGGGGAGGGGGGTCGGCTGAGACACCGCAGTAATGGCGCTGCCCATTCCAAAAATACACACAGCGTGTCACAGAATCGGTCAATAGCATCCCACGAAAAGCTGCAACAGGGATTACTCCTTCAAGTTCAAGCAATAGTATAGCATACTATAGTATACATCTACGTTACATGTCCAACCATACTGCTGTGTACAGGACTACAGTATAGGCCTACATGTATAGACTCTACAGCATGCAGTATGCACCACACAAGCGTAGCCGTACTTGTTACACGTTTAGCAGTAGGTCCTACACGCACACGTCGAACGTCCATGCTCTCGACTCGCTCGGGCGATCGGGCCTGGAAGAAAAGTGTCACTGTCAGGTATGTAATAACACCAAGACCTGATCAAAATATTCTCAGCTTTTCAACAAAAAACAGATCAATGCGTTAAACACCTCCTTATAAGAATTCTATTTCCAAAAGTAGCAATCTCATGCCAGATTACCTACCTTTGTACTGCGGGCTTCAGCAGAAATTCGGTGCCTCACGAAGTTTCTGTAATTTAGCGCCCTCATCGGTCCTGGTAGCAAGCAGCGCAGATTGAGCGAGCGAATCGCGTCGTCGGCTGCATGTCTTGGAGGAACGCCGCATGGTTTGCCATCTATCAAGCTGAAAATGGCTGAAAGATCCCAACAGATTGATTCTGAGGTATTTTGCCTTATATTACATTATTTTATAGTACAATAAAATGGTCAGAACGAGAGTTAAAACTACTATCCATGTCAAATGCGGTCATTTTCAAAGCGTTTGATTATTACACAGTCCCACGTATTTATTTTGAGGTTAGTAAGCTGTTTGGTTGTAGAATGTCTATTTAAGTAAAATTAGTGCAGTGCTAGTCAGTACTCTCCGCGTAAATCGGGTAGATTTTCTATTCCGTTTAATTGGGTAGTAATTTCAAAATCAGTTCTAATGCACATTAAAATTACCTGATAATCGGGTTGCCTCTCCACATAAATTTAAATCAGTTAGGGAAACCCACTCACAAGGGGGGCCCCTCCTTATAAGTAACCCGTCCCCCTTATAAGTAACCCCGTCCCCCTTATAAGTAACCCCCGGGGCACCCCTTATAAGGAGTCTCCACGCTTTTTTGCAATGCAACGCGAAAATGAAAGGACTGCGGCAATTCGCTTGATTATGTCCATAAAGCTTCACAAGTTTCCTAGTTACTCACGAAATTTGAGCAAAATCGGTTTGAGGCATCATATCTAAAATCATGGATTTAAATGCGATGTCAAACGACCCATGCGAATGCTGAAATGCGAGCGATTACTGGCGTGAGTGTCGCCAGGCGCGGCGGCGCGGCAATGCTTGAGTGCAGACGTGGCGACTGAGTACGGAGGTCAGTCGCCGTACTCAGTCGCCACGTCTGCACTCAAGCATTGCCGCGCCGCCGCGCCTGGCGACACTCACGCCAGTAATCGCTCGCATTTCAGCATTCGCATGGGTCGTTTGACATCGCATTTAAATCCATGATTTTAGATATGATGCCTCAAACCGATTTTGCTCAAATTTTGTGAGTAACTAGGAAACTTGTGAAGCTTTATGGACATAATCAAGCGAATTGCCGCAGTTCTTTCATTTTCGCGTTGCATTGCAAAAAAGCGTGGAGACTCCTTATAAGGGGTGCCCCGGGGGTTACTTATAAGGGGGATGGGGTTACTTATAAGGGGGACGGGTTACTTATAAGGAGGGGCCCCCCTTGTGAGTGGGTTTCCCGAACTGAAATGAAAATGGGTAAAGTTTAAATAGTTTTCTTCTCCAGACCCTCTATGCTAATTTCTACCCAAATTTTAATATCGCAGATATAAATTTAAACACTTTAAGAAATCATGAATGTCAAATTTTCCATGGCTAATCGCATTCTCTGCTTAATTTGCAAAGAAGACCGATCATTTTGGGAGTGATTAAACATGAACACACATTGTAGATGTACCAGTACCTACTTGCCACACGTAAACGAACATTATGTAGCTGGCACTCACAACTGCATAGGCAGACAGGAGTTGAACACACTTGCGCTCCACCCTTGCTCTGCAACAACATTCACAATACGAGAAGTTTGCAACGAAAATCAGGCCATGCACCAGCTCCATAATTTTGCATACATGACTAGTGGGAGTGCACGCAAAGAGACGTGTTCATTTCAGAAAGGCACACCTGAGGGTTTTAAGCGAGGAGTCTAGTATCAAACGACAAAGTTTTCTGAAGACATGAATTTATTTGTCCATAAAAATAAGAGTGCAAATCAAATTGCTCGTGACTGAGCATGAGCAAGTGTAAGGAATTATAATGTGCCGTGTAAGCATGCGTGTTAATCATACAGTGTACAATGCATGTGCGTACACATTGCGTGTGTCAATTGTGAATGAGACTTGTTCTTCCGTTAATCGGGTACTCCGCTTAATGTGGGGTAAGAAACGCTCTGCCCGAGCCTACCCGATTATGCAGAGATATTGTACAGGGCTTTTAGGACAGCATGGTAATCCCGGACGCACACAATGACATTGAATATGCGCGAGACTTTGTAGACTAGCCTCACAGAGCGGACCGAAATCGCAAAAACGCAACACAAAAATGTAAAAATGCTAAGAAATGCACATTTTACCTCAGTGCATCAGATTTAGAAATAGATCATTAGATGTTGATTTTTTCACAAGATTTTATCGCATGAACTGTTTGAAATGTTTAAGTGAAACATTTTACTGTATAATACGAAATTTTAGCCTCATTTGCCGTTTTTTTCTTTGTCGTTCGCTCGGTGAGAATGTGTACAGAGGATCTTGGGTGTGAATTGTGATTCTGGTGCAAGGACAAGGTGCGGAAGACGTCGATTAGGTCTAGTCTGTTAGGAAAATTGTGTCTGGAATTATAATGCGATTTTACACTGCCCAAAAAGACAACTTTTTGGAGAGGGGTGTACCCATATTTGAAGTCTTTTTTTTTTCCCAAAATTGGAGTGAATAATTTTCATAATGTTACCGTAGGGTACCTAATTCATAATTTTCAGGAATTGTGAATAACTGGTGCTAATTTTGGCCGAAATGTCATCCTCTGAATACGGAATTCAGAAAAAAGAACGTCTGAAAAAAGAGCGTCCGATGATAAGATCAACTCTCCTATGTATGTTGCGTAGCTATTTTTACATGATCCCCCTCATGCACATGCCCACATGCTGTAATGCACTGTAGGTTTCTGTTTCTATTGAGGTTCCATTGGTATAGGGCTTACACAAGTAAATATTTTCCCATAGAGACTAAAATTAAAAATTCAAAAAAAATTCTGTAAAATAGCTGGTAGAAATGAGATGTTTCATCTTCGGTAACATGAAAAAGTGAGGTATTTACACCCTTTCATCCATCAAATTTCCAAGGGAGGTTCTTCAGGTCAAGCTCTGTCCAAGGGTTTACAAAGCCAGACTGCAAGTTCTTTTTACTAAAAAAATCACATATTTTCTGAACATACACCCAATCAAATATAGTCCCTTCAAATTCCATGAGAAGAGCTTTCATCTTCCAACCAAAATGCAGTTTGTAGAGAAATTCATACTCGGTATCTACAGCCAGCTCTTCAGTTTTTTGCCAGACTCCATTTATGATTTTTAATTCATTTTTTTCTTCATTTATTTTAGTATCTTTGGTGCAATTTTGTGATGCGGTCAGGGATATTCCACTATATTTACAGCCACAGGTGTGAGCCCTATACAGTACTCAGAATTAAATGTAGCTATCTACTCCACCAATGTTGTGGTAATAGTATTGTCATGCATGTGCAAGTTTGCACAGTGCAAGTTTGCACATTTGAAGTCTCTGTTTGAAGATTGCATTGGAGGTTGACACATGACTGTTTCATCATCAAGTAGGTTCCAATCCATTGGTATTGCTATCCTGTGGAAGAGAATTTGTGGTTGTGTACGTCTTTCTTGGACAGTGTCCTTTGGATTCTTCTGCTGTTCCCTCTGCTTGTTCTTCCCCCTCTGTTATTAACTTTGATGTAGGCATCGGCCTCAATTCCCACTTCTCCATTCATGATTATGTACAGTAGGTGAAGTCTGGAAATTCTCTTCCTGTTCTCCTGTAGGTAGCCTTGTCGCTTCTGCCAATCTTTCTTCCAGCGTTTTTAATTCTGACCTGTCAGAAATATTTTCAAAGACATAGACCCTAAACTGCTTTTTTTATTAACATATATATCCACTGACCTTAACACTATGTCGGTGTGCTAAGTTTATTTATTCTTGGGGGAGAGAAGTGAAGAGTTTGCATAAAGTTATCAGTGCACAATGAGGGGATCCAATGCAGTGGTAATGCCAATGGCAGGTTGAGTTTTGATCTGGCAAAATTGAGGATAAACATGCAGAGAGGTCTGTACTACTTTCATGGTCTTATCATCAAATTCTACTGACCCAAAGTGCACCAAAATCGCAGCACAGGATTTACTACAATTACTAAGTAGCTTATTTCCCATTACTCATGACGTGAATTTGATTCAAATTGGCTGTAGGAAAGTGTCAATATCACTGTTCACCTCAAGTTGTTGCACAAACAAACTCACTGTTCATGAGAGATCGGGACATGCGCTACCTGCACAATCTTGAACTAAAGTTAGCTGTCTATTGAATATGTGAACGGGACGTGGGTGCAGTGATTGTGGCATGTTGAAAGAAGTCACTTGTTTTTTGCATAAATATGTCTGTTATCTGTCTGTCAGTCTTTTTTTTTTTTAGCATGTTGGTACATGGCTTTTTTTATTTTGTCTTCACATTTGAGAAAGGATGTTATCTGGGACCCATGCAATATCATGAGCATGCCCAGTATACAGACTGGGTATGCACTACATTTGCTGGTGTACAGTAGTTACACTCTTTGCTCCAACTGGAAGCAGTGGTCTTGAGTGAAATATGGAGCCACATCTTCTACATGGTTTTCACCTCATCATACTGTTTAGCACACTCTTGTAGAGTGTTTCCCATTTTCCAGAAATAGGATTTGCTTTAGCCATGTTGAATTGTTTCTTAAATAGTCTGAGGCAGTTTGACGTGGTTACGTAAATTTAGATCATTACTACAGCTGTACCATTAATTCGGGATCATCCTCTGGTCCTCCTCTGCATTTGGCAGTTGCTACTATTTTGGTAGAATAGTGGTAATGTTGTATTCTCATATTTAATTTGTATAAGCAGATTTGAATTCATTAAAAAACAACACCAAATGGATACCTTAAGATACACATGACATATTATTCCATATTAATATCACAATTGCTGGATGTGAATTTCTTTCAGGAAGATGAGTCAAAAAGGATTGCGGTACTGAGGGACTGCCATTGCTGTAAGAGATGTATTCTAAGATTTCTTGGAAGGAGAACTATTCATATTTATGCCAGTCCTTCAGAGGTAAGTGTATAGAAACTTACAATAATATGCTATTTTTGAAGATATCACTCTCACACTTGCAAAATTATTCGTGATACAATTTCCTTGTACTTGTCATCTTGTAGATGTCCTTTTAAGAGTTTGATGAGACTTTAGACATCTTACTACAATTTGAACCAAATTATGTACTGAAAGGTAGTCATAGGTATGCCAATGCTGAAGACTGGTGCCGGTCCGATGGCCCCAGACCAGTAGAAATCACCATCAGGCCAGTAACATTTCAGGAATTGCCAAATTTACTGGTCCAACATGACTAGTTTAAACAAACAAACATGACTAGTTTAAACAAACAAACAAACAAACATGACTAGTTTGAATAAACAAACAAATAAACAAAACAAACAAAAACAAAACAAATTATCAGGGCCAGAATAGGACCAGTGCATTTTTACCTCCGCCAAGGGAGGAGGTTATGTTTTCGTTACTGTTGGTTTGTTTGTTTGTTTGTTTGTGCTTGTGCAAAATAACTCAAAAAGTAGTGAACAGATTTTGATGAAACTTAAAGGAAAGGTTGAAAATGACACAAGTAACATACGATCAAATTTTGGTAGTGATCCGAGAAATTTTTTTTTTTTTTGATTTTATGAAGGATTTTTGATATTTTGACAGGTAGGGTCAATGAACTAGGGAGTTCAAGCTACGCATTTTTTAGGTTTTCAAACGCGCACTACAGTGCGTGCTCTAGTTTCTGCTAGGGCGAGGCGCGCACCGCGCAGCTGAAGGTTTATGACGTAACAAAGGCTTCTATACTGGGAAATTGGGCGATTTTTCAGCATGTATACCTATTGGTGGAAATCGCTGATCTCTATGGAAGAGCCCAAAGAGCTTTTCCCCAGTGGTGGAGAGAAGAAAAATTTCTTTGGGAAGAGCAAGATCATCGGTGGAAAGTAACTGCTTGGCGGAGGTCTGCGCTCTCAGAGTGCTTTTCTAGTTTTTACTGTTTTTTTTTTTAAAGGTTCAGACCAGTAAAAAATGGAAAGACTGGCTATCTGCTTGTCTGACAGGAATAGATTGGACCAGTAGAAAAAAAATGGGTAAGTGTGCAGCCCTGGGAATGTGATATTTTTGGAAAATGTGGCATTATTAACAATATTTACCAGAGACAGACTACACCACATCATAGCCATCATCCGATGCATTGGAGCATCTGATGCTGATATCCTGACACTGCTTTTGCAATTGCTGTTGTTGTTGTAGATCTTTATTTTTCTTCAAGATCTGATACTCAATCATGCTTGTCATTTTGACTTTAGTCATGCCCATCCCTATGGAAATTGCAAGAAGATGTCCCATCGCAAATGGACATGGAGAAGGCCAGCGGAGATGCCACTGGTGCAGCGCAAGATATCAACAACCATCCAGAGGTATCAGAGGATACGGCTGCCATAAAACAGGAGACTGCAAAGGCCAAGGAGAAAGCAGCCTCAGAAGAGAGGAATGCCACCGAGGATCGGCAGAGTGATGGAGGCGGGAGGGAAAAAATATGTCCAGCCTGTCTGGGAATACTCCAGGAATTGTGTGAGCAAGCTTTCATCGAAGAGGCAAGTGCAGATGGCGCTATTTGTAATTCGTTCCTTTTTCCATTATGTATAAACAGCATACGTAGTTTCAAAATGCTATAATTGTAGGAATCTGACTGCACACTCTAGACAAGAATTATGTTGGGGTGGGCAAAATAGGTAGGCTAAGGAAATTGTGTAAGACAACCTCAGGGTAGCAAATTATTTTCCTCACCCTTTAAATGGCAAGACCATCCATGGAATGAAATAATGAAATGTAATGTGGTTCATAGGTCACAAAAACTTAGCTGCAACATTAATCTGTTATAATGAATGACATATCTATACTATCATGACTTTTGTGTTCATCCAAGAGTCTGATTACTTTGTTACTGGTGCCTTGTATATGTTGAAGTCCAATGGGCAATTTATTTGATATGTCTATCATACGTGTGTACAAACATTATTAAGTTTAAAAACTTGGTGAACAAGACATTCGACAATCATGTCAGCATGTTCTACAATTTGATTGATATGATGAAAGTTTATCGCCTGTAATCTTTCATCCCAAAAGATGTGCTCAGAGGTGACTGATTTGGGATACGACTTCAACAACTACATGCTTGCGCTGACTCTACCACTGCAGCTGGAAATAAGACAGGTAATCATATTAAATAAGTATGACACTTCAGTTATCAATGTAGGAAATTGAATGAGTGAAACTGTTGTACCAGAATGAAAAGGTGTTTTTTTTTTTTTACATGAGTATTGAAATGGTGAATATTCTCTGCACTCAAGCACAAATTGGTGTATATGCTGAGCAGATTGAAAATGGTACAAGTTATTTAGAAAGGCTCATAATGGCAAAGGCGTTGTAGGCAGTAATGTTATCATCTGGACTTAACACATCATAGCGTATGTACCTTTCATAGGTAAGCCTGTGATGAGAGAAAGATGAAAGGAATGAGCTCTGCTGAGTTAAATGAAGGCATTTACTCTTCATTCATCTATGATTACATTTTATCACTGTCTTGTGTTCCTTGTCTTCATTTCACAGCACTGTTTGCTGACATATCTGAACGAGATGTGCCGGTAAGGAAATTTCATATTGCTTGTTATCAATAAATTTGTCATTTCAAAAATACACCCACTCACACACACACACACACACATGTGTATACACATGCTACCACACACACAATTTGTATATATTATTTCATATTTTCTGTGTTAGATAGAAATGGATTAAGTGCTAAATGATATCTAAAATCTGTTTGTGGTTCTAAACCCTGCGTTTTGACTTCAGATTTTAAGGATGAAATATCAATCTGTATTTCTTTTGGAAAACAAGTGTTCAGAAAATGAAAATGTTTTAAAGCTTGAAGGTAGCTGTTTGAAATTCATAGGCTTTGTGAGATATACGGAATGATAACATGTGTCATTTAATGTAAAGCATGTCCAACGTTTTATTCAAATTATTTTAAAGTACATGTACAAATGACCGCAAATCCCTGTGTGTGTGTTTCCATCAATTTGCTGATTTTAGCTCATCCTTAAAGTCATCTGATATCACTCCTCTCAAGGATGTCTTCAAGTGGTTGTGTGGACCCATGATAAGCCAGCAGCTAAGAGTGCCATTTCACCCCAAGGTGTGTATCCAAGTTAAACTGTCAGGTCCTTCGGTGATTTCACTGCAGATATCATCTTCTTCTTGTTGAATTTTCAACTATTACATTTATTGCATATCCAATACTGAAGAAATTGCTTGTTGATTGTGCATCTACTGCAGCATCCTTCTCCCTTGCCTTCCTCATACCCTCTGCATTCTTTGATTTAATGTTAATGCAAAGTACAACAGAAGAATTTCTAGGGGAACATAGCATGAAAGATATTTATGGATATCACAGATATGATTTATATGTTGAAGCAACTCTGTTGGTAGCTGCTGTATAGGTTTTGTCGTTTGGACAGAATGTAACTCAAAACTGCCCATAAACAGAAGAGAAACAGAGTGTGAATACAATTCTCTTAATGTGCTGTTCATGTATTTTTTTTTTTTTTTGACAAAAAACACTTCTTTCATTCTTCTCTTTTAGCATTTTGTACAGGTTCTTGTAGAACAAGTGAATCTTTTTCTCAACAAGAGCCAGAGATTTCAACATTCATTGCAATTGGTTTAGACTCTGTCTTCGATTAGCTGCCATGTAAAGCATTATTTGTTTGTTGTTGTTGTTTTTTTTTGGATTCAAACCAGATGCCTAACTTTTTTCAGCAATATGATCATTATCTTCCAGAGTCCATTTGAAGTTGGCTTGATTATTGAACACAAAGACACAAAGGCAGAAGTTGATTTGTTGTAAGTACAATGTACATTCTGTATCTTTAGTAATTACACAATCCAATTTTGCATCAAACTAATATTTTGCTTCCTTCATAAATCTTATTTTTGTACTGGGCATGTATCAAAGGGATCTGAACTTGAGATGTTTTCTCAGCTAATCTTTTAAGCAATGTGGCAACTTGCAAAATAATGTAAATGACAACAAACTGTTTATTCATGCATTGTGCTATGTACACATAACAGTGAGTCTCTAACTGACAGTGTGAATGTGAGTGTAAGAAATAAGGTTGCATTCATGACCTAAAATGTGTAGATTTTCAATAGTATTCATGACCATTTTTCATAGAAGTCTACATAATGCAGCAATATAAATTCACATGATGTAGTAATTGTAAGGATAGTGCAATGCATGTTGAGCCTTTTTAACTATTACTCTAGCTGATTGTTGATATCATCTGAGGATTTTCTGCTTGCCATAAATGCAAAATTTGCTCGATTTTGTCCGACCCCCAAAGTAGCAGTTTGATCTACTCATTTATATCTATATCATTTTCTCTTGTATTTTTGCGTCAGAATGGAAGAGATATCAAACGAAGAGCCATCAAGAAAGCGGCAACGTGTAAGTATCAGATAAAAGTATCTTCTCTTTTTTTGGATGATTGCAAGGGGACTTTATTTGTATGCATGCAATGTAATATGTGGAAAAATTTCAAATGTGCAAATTTTACAGAGTTCTAAAACATGTGAACAGAAGCATTATATGTGTACAGACAGTAAAACATCATATAAAGGAGATAATATTATACAAAATATGACCTGGTGAAAGATGAAGAGGTGCTATATGTAGCCACACCATGTCACAGCTGTTTCTTCACTTCTGTATTTTCTGTCACCTTTTCCTTCATGTCTGTCTGTCAGTCCGTCTCTCAATCTGACTACCTTCTACTCTTTATTTATTTATTTTTTGGTATGTACATTGATACCCTTTACAGTACAGCAAGAATCAGGCCAATAAAGGGAAGGGTGAAGCTACCAGGCAGATCATCGGTGCTACACTGAGAGGCCTTTCAGCAGAACACCTCAAGAGGTAAGAGAAAGACACAACTTGAAAGATGGAGAGAGGAAGGGGAAGGTATAGGGGCTAGGGAAAGAAAAGATGAGGTGGATGTGTGATCTTAATTCTGAAGATTTCACGAAAATGAAAGTGTGTCAGCTCAAATTGGACACGGTGCAGATTTTTCCAAAACCTGGTACAAAATTTCCTTGGCTGGATACTGAGCATTGTATTTACATTTTTTGATCGTGTATAATTGTGCTTGGCTCGTAATCATTTTTATGATGCAGCACACACATGCAAATGAGGAATCATGCTCAACTGAAGTTGACTGTTCAGGATGAATGTGCATTTCAGTGCACATATGTGCTGATGGGCAATTTCATTCTAGCAGGCCTGCACTAGTCATGGTTTTTTTAATTTACTGTAAAAGTGGATATTTTCTTGCGACTAATTTTTTGTGTGTTTTTAGCTCCACGGAATCAAGACATCAAGTACTGGAACATATGGCATGCAAAGATATTTGTGTGCTTTAATTTATCTATTTATTTATTTTTTTAATTCTGCGGAATCAAGACATCAAGTACCGCAACATATGACATCTTTTTTCTTTTTTTTTTATTTTGCGGAATCAAGACATCAAGTACTGGAACATGTGGCACGCAAAAATATTTGTATGCCTTTTTTTTCGTGCTAACTTCTGGTCGTGCAAAATGCACGAAAATTTCAACACCGCGAAAATTTCCACTGTTACAGTACCGTGATGGGCAACAAGTGAAGATCAATTCAATCAAAGAACTATAGTACCTGATGACTGATTCCATTTCATCTCTTCCCTGTGAGATCCTTAATTTCCTATAGACCTGATAAGAGTATGGCATGAATGAAATAAAAATGTGTGTGAAGTCAGTCAGAAGTTATTGCATGCGAATTGACCAATCGGATTGCAAGAGTTTCCATACCTATTGTTTAAAACTATTTGTTGTGCACCTCCTCAGACTGTTGCCCCACCCCCCTTCAGTGCCGGAGAGTCTACCATCACACAGCATTGAGTGCCTACACCAATCCGTGTTTCTAGCAGGTAAACACATTATGCAGTGAAAAAGTAGATCCTTTCATAGGGTCAGAGATTTGGTTCACATATCTCTGCTCAGAAAGTAAAGAAAATCCAGATAAGCACTACAGTGCACTCCCATTATAGGGAACATGGTTATAACAAAATTCCAAGACTTTGTAATAATAGCAGTCCACTGTATTATTGACTGATCTACAATGCGCAGAGGTATCAACCATTATTATTTTCTTCTTTTTTTTTTAGTATACATATTTTGTAAGTTTCTTTTTTTAGTTTTGTTTGCCAAAGATGCTACAGGTTTTATGGAAAATACTGTTTTCTCCAAATTGTATTACTCTCAGCTCTATTGCAGGAAAGGTAAAAATACTCTTTTTTTCCATGAAAAATATGCTTTTCTACCCTCATAATACTGTAATGCTCTTTACAAGGTTGGCTTCCCCAAATGCATTGTTATTGTTGAGTACCTTAAAGAGATGATCAAAGCTAAATACATTAAGTGAATCAAATATCTGCTAAATCTGTTCTGTTCATTACTCAATAATTTTGTGTAGAATTTTTTTTTTTTTGGGGGGGGGGTGGGGGGGGGGGGGAGTATTCGCATAAGTATTTGTCCCATCTTTATTAATCACTACCTAATCTTTTTTGTTTGTTTTTTTTTTTGTTTGTTTGTTAGTGTGGGTCAGGAATATTGATTTGTTCTGTGTGTCAAGTCAAATCATTGTGTTGAGTGTGCCAGTGACATATTACCCTGCTACCCTGTCACCCTGTGTATTCCCAGGTCGCTACACCAAGCATTCTCGTAATCTCTCCCAGACACCCTGGATACTCGATGGGGAGAGAAAAACAAAGTCGTCTGTCCAGGAACTTGTCTGCGACCCCATTCAAGAGTGTGTGAGAGCTGCAGGTGGGAGTGAACAACAAACTCTCAAGCTTTAGAAATAATTTGAACTTTAAATTAACTTTCACAATCTAAAGGGTATGAAATTAAATGTTGTACTTTGCTTGGTAATGACTTCTTCAACAGTGCTATCATATATGTAGTTTAAAGTTCACAAAATTTTTTGTCAATTGGTTGAAGGCAAATTGCCTGACAGTGAAGCTCCCAAATGCATGTTACAGAGTTATTGCAACATTTTGGCAGGGATTTTTTTTGATGTAAGGTTTCTTTACATGATTCCTGTGAGGAAATCAGTGGCAAGTGAACAACATTTCCTACAAAGTCCTATGAATTCCTGATTATGTAAGTTATTAAGTCATACAAAGAAAGATTTTGTCAATCGCCAACACCTGCAGAAGAGTTGATGTGTGAATTATTTAGTTCTGTCTTCAACCACCGATTTTCTTCAGATTACAGATTTTCTTCTTCCGGAAGAGAGGATGTGGATGTAAGAACACTTGGCCGAGGTGAGACTGAAAAAGAGAAATGTGACTATTTGACAATGAAGGAGCCACAATTGATCAATCTATTTTCAGTTTTGATGACAAATGTGCCATAGCTTTTGAATAGTTTGACTGAGATTTGCTTGAAATATTTAATCATGTTGGTTTTCGTTAAAAGAAAGAAAGAAAGAAAGATTAGTCATCGAATACTTTGGTTGAAATCATTGTTACTTTTCTTTTTTTTTTCTTTTGCTTAACATTTTGTGTGCTTTAAGTTCTGATAGGCTTAGGAAACCTGATAGCATTATACACATTGTCCAAAGTCCCTGGCAGAGAGAGAGAGAGTTAGAAATGAACACACCTGTGTGTCCGTCTTTATTTTCAGGAAGGCCATTTCTGACTGAGATGCTCAACCCTCGCAAGATTGTCCTTTCCAGAGATGAATTAAAACAACTTCAAGAGGTAAGGGAACCAGACAGTACCACGTGGCACATCCACACACCGGTTCCTCAAAACCCAATCACTCCTGTGTGTGTGTTTGTGTGAAATTGGTACAGGTGGAAATTTTCTTGCAGATATCTCAGTTTCTACCAAATTCACCCCCATGTGGCCTTTGGTAGCAGTATATTCGTGCACATAGTATTTAAAGTTTGGTCACCCTACCAAAGGATACTCAGCATGGCTCTGGGGAAATAGAAATGAATTTGCATATTTTGAACTTCTTATATATTTATCTGATGCATTGCACTTTTTTTTTTTTTTTCATATTGAGATTCAAAAGGGATATTATACATTAATTAGATTAAGTATGATCAACTGAATGGTTTCCATTTTACTTCATGACACTTGTTCCTTGTTGATTTTTACTATTTTACTATAAGAATCTCATTTATTTACAAAATTCCCGCCATTATGCTTTGCCAAATCAGAGTAATGAGGTTCTAAGTTTTAAGCACAAAATCACACACTGAATCTATTTTCCAAGTATTTGGTTGATGATATCAGATATATGTCAGTGGAGATGACCATATTGAGCTGAATTCATCATGTCATTTGTGCACAATTGCAGCAGGTGCTGAACATGTATACACTAGCCATTTTAATAGGTGGATACTTTACATGTAAATTTTACTTTGTACCCAGTAATTTGCTTTTCTTTGTAGGTATTTAGCAAAATTGTAAGTTTAAGATGGCAATGGGTGTTACAGAGAGAGAGAGAGAGAGAGTGGGGAGGGGGGAGGATGGGAGACGGAGAGGGAGAGAGAGAATAGAAAAAAAGTGAACCGGAGGTAGTGATGTGATATTTCTAGCTTTGGATTACTGTTATTTTAATTTGCTGTGATTTTAATTGCAGGAAATCAACCAGAAAACATCTGACATTGGTGTGATGGATCTCCAGCTTGTAGGAAGGTGAGTCTTCACAGGCATGTCATTCTCTCAACCCTCTCTTACTCTTTCTCACTCTTTTAGCCCATTGAGGATGGGCTGATTTTGCTACAACATGCATGTCCCATAGACACCCACCGGAACATACTCAGACCTAGTCTTAAACGGGTTCAGACACCATTTGCACTTTGAGAAATGCATGTCCATTAATAGATGAATTGACCTTTTTAGCAATGTCAGCCGTAGGTAAATGTTCTTATCATGGGACAGCAAAAGTGGGAAGATTGAACATTCTCTCTGCCATTTATTGAGTGTAAAATTCTGTTGTTGGTGGTGACATCCATAAAGCAGTCATTTTCGTTTCTCACACAAGTTTTAAGTTTATATTTGTGGAGGCACTGTGACATAGTGGATAAGACTCATGACTTTCAATCTGAGGTCCCTAGTTCAAATCCTGTCAAGTGCTTTTATCCTTGGACAATATGTTTCTACCCACCCTGTCTTTCTTGGCCCAATTGTATAAATGGGCACCAGGCAATGCTAGGGTAATTAAAATGGCAAGGCCCTCTGGTAGAGCAGTGATAAAATGCACTCCTGTTACAACAAACAAGGTTATAATGAAATTCCAGTTAAAACGAAGTGAAAATTCAGGCCACAACATTATCTGCTCTATGTCTTTTATTGTTTATTTGTTTGGTTATAAAAAAATTTGATATAGCAAAAGGAAACTGCCAGGCCTGTGGACTTCGTTATAACAGGAGTCCACTGTAACACTGAAGAGGCTGCCCTTGATAAAGAAAACCATGTTATTATTCTTGGCATTATTGATCATATTGTTGAGTCAGAGTGCAAATTTTATTGATCCCAAGCAAATTTTGGACCTTGGTAATGGAGTCCACCAAGCCCGCAATATCAACATCACCTATTGGAGCAATCCATGACATCAATTAAATAGATGCCACTGTTGCACAACACTTTTTAATCTAAATCATTGTCCCAGGCAAACCCTGAATCATCTCCCTGACACATGCAGACCAATATGAACACAGTCATATCAAAGGAAAAATTGCAACACAGCTATAGATTGTGTAGATGTCTGATGCACAGTACATATGTAGCCCTCAATTCGACAGAAATTTTTCCGGTATCTTGCATGAGTGTGTATTCATAAGTGTATATGTGTTTGTGTGTGGGTGTGTGTGTGCATGCGTGCTTGTGTATTTGCTTGTATATTGAAACATGAAAATGTATATTTCAGTTGTATTTCAGTTGTTATCTTCAGAGGAATTATTCTTTTGTGTTTGCACAGTAATACCAAAGTGAATTGATTTTTCTTGTATTATTTGAATGGAATATATATGTTTAAGTACTCATGCCTGTTATTTGATAAGTATTTCAATTCCTTGGTTGCAGAGACGCAACCCAGAAGCTTAAGGAAGGAGAGGCTGAGAAGCGCAAGTCTTACATGGCACTGGTCAAAGTGGATAAGTCAGTTCAACAGCAAGACCTGGACTTCCTCGAGGACCTGAAGGTAATCCCAAACTGTAGAAATGAGCAGTGATGAATAAACTGGATGTGTCCTTCTTCATATTCCATAAGACTCCATCCTGCTTCAAGTTCAAGTTTAACCCGTTGAGGACGGACTGATTTTGCTACAACACGCATTTCCCATAGACACTTGCCCGAGTATACTCGGGACTCGTCCTCAACGGGTTAAGTTCAAATTTACTTGTCCATTCAACAAAAAATACAATGAACAATTCATGCAATAAAAACAACTAAAATGGAGGTAAAATATTTAGGAATATAAACTGGTTTTGATTAAGAGGAGAAAACGAATACACACATGCAAACAACAACAATAACAACAAGAACAACACTGATGCCTAAATTTGCTTGCTTGTTTGTTATTTAGGGGTTCATTTAAGAACAGAAGCTTTATATGACATCAGGTTATATTAGGAAGGACAGTTACCTGCATCATTGTAGGCCTACTGTTCTGTTTAATGTGTTGGAATTGTTTTTACTTTTGGTCACAGTGCAAGATGTGATTATGGCAAAATTGGAAGAAAAAATCTAGAAACTAACCCATATATTTATACATGGCATGTTTTTTGAACGGCAGGAACTTGTTCTGAAGCAGAAAACGCCAATCCGGGTACTCCATCGACGCCCCCTAGCAACCAGAGAGCGCACCATTCACTCCATGTCAGCTGAGATCATTGACGAGCACCACTTCAAGCTCTTTCTCTGCACTCAAGCAGGAACGTATCCTCTTTGTTTGATGAACAACTGTGAAAGTCATGTAAAACCTTTTTAATTAGTTTATATGGATTATGACAGTTATGATATGGTTTTGATACCTTAACACGTTGTGCATATATGTGTTTGGAACATAGGGTATGTCTTGAGTATTTATATTTTCATAAGATATATGTCAAGAGTTGCATAGTAATGTCTGTAGTAAAACAGATTGTTCCTCTTATTAAGCTAGGACCTAGTGAGCTCATTGCATTAGAAAATTTTAGCTTCACTATTCAAAAGAGAGATCTGAAAATCCAGAAATGATGCACAAGTTATGTGGTAGACGTTCTACTGGTAAGTTTAGTGTCAAATTGACTAGCCATTTTTCAGTTTGCCTAGATGATACAAGATGAAATGAGGTAATGACAGAACCATGTAAGATTGGAATATGTCACTAAGTACTGTGTGTATTATGCAAATCAGGAACTTTACTTTTCTTTGAGGTTGAACTAAATTGCACATGTGACATCTTGGCATTTCTTAACCCGATCACCATCAGATACATCAAGGAGTTTGTGCATGGTGACCTCGGCCGAACCCAGCCGAATGTTGGAACTCTACTCAAGACTGATGCTGATATTATGGAGCTGGATGTGACAGTGAGTAGTAGAGGTTTTCATAGGTACCCTAAGATGTATTGCTCTTTGGTCTTGGAGATTCTAGAACGTATTGGCACAGTGCAATGCTAAAGATGTTAAACATTTGTGAGCCTGATCATCTTATACTCTTTTTTGTATTGTTTGAATATTTCAATCATCTGCAAAATGATGCAATTTAATGTTTTTAAAATTTTTAGCACATCATGCTGATACAGGGCACTCAAATTACAACAAACACACATTATGTAATGAAATTTTGTTACAGTGACATTCAAATTTGGGTCCAAAAATTGTTATCAGTAAAATCTCTGATGCAAAATTTCCTTCGGTTACAACAAATTTTTGATATAATCACACTAATGCACATCTGATGCATGTTTCTTTCCGTGTGATTCATGTCATAGCCATCCTGCACCCCATGATCAGAGGGGAAAACCCCCCAAAAACAGAGAGAGCTCAATCCCTTTTACAGATTGGATTTGTTTGATCTTCTGTCAAAGTAGGCATCAAGTATGCCCTCGTGCATATTCAAGCTTCGTCCTAATAAGTAATGTATGTCACCAATAAACTGTCTGTAGGCGCGGTCAGACTGGCAAAAGATCGAGAAATTTAAGATCGCGATCTTTAAGATCTCGAAGTTTTGCCAGTGTGACTGCAAACTTCCTGCGAAACTTCCTGCGAAACTTCTCGATCTGTTTGTGGGCGGTGCCTCCGAAGTGTGAGGTCATTGTCATGTGCAGATGCGCATTGTTACGTCACAATCACTAGCCATCGGACGGAGCACTCTTGCTTGCGCGCGTACCAATGGCCCAAACTTCGTGATCTTAAACTTCTCGATCTTTTGCCAGTCTGACCGCGCCTTTAGAAGCGCTGTATTTGGTGTTGTAAGACTTGAGATGTGTACATGGCTATGTCTGTTTCATATTTTTGTAGGCTGTACATGTGGACTGGCCCAAGAAGATTGATGATGACTGACAGAGATAGACCAGCACTCAAGAAGGAAGAGTGGAACACACTAATGACCACACTGGAAAACTTTGCCTTGTTTTCTATTTACAAGCGTTTACTGTATCAAAGGTTGAATGGATAGAAATACAGTTTAGGGATGGATAAAGGAAAATTAAAAAACACAACAACAGAGCAAAACACTCAAAAATTGAGTAAATTATTAATTTTCAATCAACATACATAAAAAAATCATGAATTCTTGTGCAGGATGTATTACTCTACATCTTCACTCAAAAGAATATAGAAAATCAGGGGATTGTATGATTTTGGGTAAAATTGATTTGATTTTTTTTTCCAATGACTCTAAATTAGATTGTGTTGCTCAAGCTAATATTTGGCAAGGCATGCTACAAAAAAAAAGTCTAGTCAAAATGGGTAAATATACACATATTTCAATCATGCCTGTGCACCAGAATTTTTGAACTACTGAACTAGAAAAGCAAAAATGCTGATGCAAATCTGACAGTGAGTCTTGCATAAACACATTTACTTCTAAATGTATAGGTTTATAACTAATGCACTGCATTACTTTTGAAAAAAAGTCTAGTTTAAAACGCAAGAGGAAAGTGTTATTAGTACACTGGGATTATGGTATCGCATACAAAAAAGAGAGAATATTTACGAGGCGACATAAACAAAGTGCACCTAGAGGATAGTGATTACTTGTCTCTTCTGTGAGGAATAAATTATCATCAAGATCCTTGTGGTCCATGTATGATGTGAATTTAAACTTAAATCAAAGTTTTTTAAAGTCCTTCAAGATTTTTAGATTTGCTGTCATGTAGGATACTGTAAAAGTGGAAATATTCGTGCATTTCACGCAACCAGAAATTTACGCAAGAATAAAAGCACGCAAATATTTTTGCTTGCCATATGTTTCAGTAGTTGGTGCCTTGAATCCGCAGAATTAAAATCATGCGAAACTCTTCTTACGCGGCCGAGCGCGAAAAATTAGTTGCGCGAAAATGTCCACTTTTACACTACTAGGTGGGAAGTGGCACTCTGTTGTTACTGAAACTTATCTTTCTATAGTTTGAAGTATTATTTGGAATCAGTGCCTAAAAACTCACGTAGAAGAACCCAGTAATAATGCTCTGTCTGTGTTTGATGTGCCAAGACAAAAAAAAAAAAAAAAAAGAATGTCTTGACAATGTTCTTCCCTTATTGAGACATTCATGTTGCAAAAGCAGGTAATAATTAAAGCTCATTTTCCATGGGAGAGGGACATCATGCAATAGATGTGGTCATCTCTCTAACTTGATGCCTTTGTTATTGCCATAGTCAGTTTCTTGTGATGGGATGCCTGTGTATGATTAGAAAGGTTCAGTGACTTATAAAATATATATATGCAAAAACCTCTTGCATTAGTGTTTATTCATCTGTTGCCTCATGCAAAGGGAGAGATTTTTTAGTAAGCTTTGACTTGTGTGAGACTTTCTACAATGAACATCTCGTTGCCATCATGTGCAAGGAGTTATGATTATGACAGTACTCCCACTCAAACGAGGAAGGGTGATGATTTCATGCCCCGATGATGTAGAACTGTGCCTGCAAAGAGACAGCTTCTGTTCCTCTAGCAGAGCAGACGTTTTTCTTCATCTCCGAGGATGATCCTGTCGTAGAAGAGAATTTGAGGAAAGGAAAATACAGTGCATTAATGTTCTTGACAAATTGACACTGTGTTTTTTTTTTCTCCTTGTACTACAATGCACATTATGTAATCATTTATAGATATCCTTTTGTTTCTTTATTTTTCCTCCTATGTTTTCAACAAGTATTTTGGGGACTTGTAGAATGAAGTTATAACCTTTTGAAAAGTTTACTTCATTCCATAATAAAGGAAGAATGTGGCAAAAGTCACCCTTCATTAGCTGCCTTTGTATTACTGATTCCAGTCTTTCATCTCTAGCCAGAGAGTGTGTTCACAAAGTGACAGAATCAAATACAGTACAGACAGGAAAAGTCCTGCAGATTTAAGCCATTTTAGAGCTTTTTAATGAAGAAATATGTTTGCAATGCATTTTAAATCTGGAGATTCCCATTACAAATCAGCCCCATTTGACAATGGTACATGTCAATAACAATTCTTTATGCACTTTGTGTGTTGAAATACAACACAATAGACAAAGGATACATTCTATTTATAAAGTGAAGAAGATTTTTGTGAATGTGCAGTTGGATATCTTTGTGAGGGGAAAAGCTGCAGGAATATTAGTTTCCTGTAGTTTCATTACTCCATATAAATGTCCCACAGCACAACATTGAGTGAGCCTCCTTCTCTGTTTATTGTGTTATGTCAGTTTTTCATTATTTCTTTGTACTAAGTTACACACAGTTGCCAAGTGCAGTGTGTACATGAACTGTTTTTAACACCATACACGAAGTGAGAAATGGTAAATAAACCCTATGAAACAAATACAGCTGTACAGTTGTATTTTGAAGGAAAAATATGAAAGTGCAGCTTGGACATATACATATACAACATCAGTGTTAATGTCAAATGCATCTATCCATAAGTAACAAAATGTGTATGCTTTGATTGAAAGCAAAATATGTACTTCCTCTGTAAAGATCAATAAACACTTATTTTAAGGAAATTCTTGCTGTGTCTGAATTATTCATGGGACTCTAAACGTATGCAGTGCCATTCATGTGTTTATGCACACCTTTCATATTTATGCAAATTATATTTTTATTGTTACCATGTAAAACAAAGGGGGGGGGGTAAATGTGTACTTCCATATTTTCAGAAATAAGTTTGGGTGCATGGATGTATAGAGAGACATAAAGTAAATATATATATATATATATATATATATATATATATATATATATATATATATATACTGTATGTCTCTCTATACATACATATATAATATATATATATATATATATATATATATATATATATATATATATATATATATATATATATATATATTTGCAGATGTTTTTACAGATGCGATATCAGCAAGGATGTAACTGGTGAAAGGTCAGGTGGAAAACTTGAAAATAAAATACTGACAAGGCTATGAATCTATAAATATACATGTATATATCTTCTTTTTTTCTAAATACAAGTGTATGAACATTCGTGGCAGTAGATCTTAACAAGCTTTGTATATAGCGTTACTTCTGTGGAAACACTTAAGTGTAACAAAGAGACTGATGAATGACAGCTGTACCTGATAAGAAAGATTTCTTCTGATGTTACACATAAGTCCAGATTATAACAAATCATGTATACAATCTTATTTTTCACCAACCCTGTCCACCGTTTATCCGTCAAGCAACATAAGCTTACAACTGTGATTTCACTCTCACTTAGATCGCGAAATGCTCACTACAGGTTAGAGTCCTATTAGCAGATAAGCTTACAACACAAATTTCACTGTCACTTAAATTGCGCCATCTCTACAAACTTTTGCAGAAGAAATGCACAATACACCAGGTTAAAGTCCCGTGCATAAGAAGGTGTGCTAATGACGCCCTCAAGGCCAGTAATTCATTTGAGTAGACAGATGTTCTTAAAACTACTGTTCAGTCTACGACCAATATTGATACTCGCAAGTACATTATGTGATGCGAGTTATGGTCCTGCCCACTTTATCTCGCTTGAGATCATTAGTCTTTATATAACGTACCTGAAGAACAGAGCAGCAATCCCCGCTCCAGCCAGGGGCCCGGCCCAGTAGACGTAGTGATCGGCCCACTGCTCAGACACAATGGCGGCACCGAAACTCACCGCGGGATTGAAACCTGCTCCGGCGGTGTAGAATCTTTGGAGTACGAGAATGCGTTGTGAGACAATTGAGACACTTTTTCAGCAATATGTCTCTGATAAATGCAACCAACTAACTTCATTTCTCTTCTGCTTTGTACAGCGAAAAAGTTTTTTTTTTTTTCCAGGATTGCAAACTTAAAGACGGCTCTTTTAATTATTATTACAAACACAGAGAGTAATACTGAGTAATACACTGTAACTGTCTATCCCTTCTTTCTGCATAGATTCCAGTATGAACACAGGTGATAAGTTCCCAAACTAGATATATTTGAGCGAAATCTGATGTGTTCGATCATAACAATATAAGTTACAGCAATATTCTATTGTGCCCAAGGAAAAACAGAAAAGGGAACATTGATTTATTTCTCACACACTGGTAGCATTTATTTTAATCACGCAATACAGAATCTGTGTTTCCCCTTTTTTCTTAATAGCTGCTAAATGCAGAAGTCCATCTCATAACCTCAAAAGTGTGATCACGCAATGCCGTTGAAATAATCCGTTGCTGGTAATTCCTGGTGTATAGACACTTGCGGAAAACAAATTTTGCTTGATGCTTGTGTGACTATATATAGGCCCTACTTACCAGATGCTTGCAAATAGAGTACGTTAAAGCTTTATCATTTCGGACCCTTAATATTGTTTCTTATTCCTTTAATAGCATGTGGCCGACTTCCGCTAAAACTCACGAAGCCAGAGTGACGCAGGTAATGGCCAGCCCGTAAACTAGCGGCTCCTTCCTCTTGCCCGAGCGGCGATCGTCGATGTTGGCCTGGAGGTAGGCGGCGAAAACCATGAAGGACATGATGACCTCGGTGATGATGCCGAGGTAAGGCGAGGTGTCCCAGTTGTTGACTATCATCCACTCGTTGAAACCGTCAATGCGGTGGTTGCCGCGGAACACTGACGCTCCGCCCTTGATCTCAGAGTACGTGGGCTCATACAGACATGCCTATGACGCAATGCAAAGAACAAAACACATTACATGTATTTAGACATTGGTATCTACTATCGAGGAGAATGATTGCGAATTCACTATTTCTTTCTCTATTTATGTTTTTTTTTTAATTGTTAATTTCGTCATTATTATCATTATCTTCAGTAGGGGTGGGTATCTTCATCATTACCAATAATCTGTGTTAATGTTAACGCCGGCCCCTCAATACCATGCATCACAGTTATTCGACAGCAGCCTTGCAGGCAACCATGCACTGGTGAGATACTTTATTTTGCTGTTTTTTGTTTAGATATTTTTCTATGCTTTCATGCATTGATTGCGTAGTGTCTCTGAATATTTTGAGATGATTGTAAATACGTGTTCTAATGTCATTTCGTCTAAACATTAACATTTTAGGCATACTTATGGTAACGAGGTTCATTTGAAAGCGGCAGCCCCCCTTTCAAGTGTGATGCCCTTTTACATGCTGTCAGATTATTTGACGCTATGTGCGACTTAACTTTTGTAGGAAGTGTATGCTAAAGAACCTGAAATAAAAGAAAATCCTACCCTGAATGGTGACTACACCTATATACGGTACATTAAATTTGCATTCATAGATGGCGTCACGCCTGTGCAACATGCCCTAGATGTCGTCACTGGTGGTATCACACACTCTTATAGAAATGGCGCACTAGCATGTTTTTCGTTATAGTACAAAATACGATTCCCTAAAATAATGAGGAATTATAAGGAGAGCGACCCCCGTGAGTACATACCCGAACAAAAGCAGCGCCGATTATAGCGCCAATGATCTGAAGAGGGATGTAGCAGAGTAGGTTGACGATGTGCAGACCTCCTGAGATAAAGGTCGCCAGAGTGGTGGCGGGGTTGAAGTGACCTCCGCTGTCAGGGGGAGATATCAAATTCAATCAAATTTCTAATATTTATGTAATAACAACATTGCAATATAATATGCATTAAAAAATTGGCCGCGCAAATCTAACGGAAAGCAAAAGTTTGCTCAATTCAATTCAATTCAAAGTTCATTTCATTTTTCGACAAAACATATAAGTTACACTTCTTTTGACAACAGAGAATAAGGTAAACAGAACATTATGTATCGAAGAGAATGTAAAACAATTGAGGAGGACCTTATAGTAATTATACATTGTAGTTTAAAAAAAAAAAAAACCAGAAGTGATCGAAATAAAGTACATGTATAACTTTGCGTAAAGTGCGAAAAATGGAGAGACCCACTAAAAAGACAGAGCTTGTAGAATGTTGGCCCCTCTGGAATAATAACATCAATGGAAAGATTAATTGAAACATCATAAATACAAAAGGAGACCTCAAAGTGACCTCACTTCAAAAACAAGCATGTATACAGACAAACGTGAAAAGGAAACAAACTATACAAATTAACGTGAGTGCAATACAGAAGACAAAAAATTATAAAAACAAATAAACACAATAGTTTATTATGAAAACTTGCTTATTGACAGGTGTTAAGGAAATTTACAAATGAAAAAAGGGATTCTTTCTAAAGTAGTTACTAAAGCACTCTTGTTCTTATATAAGCGTCGAAAACTGAAAACAAGTTAACCTTTTCACGAAATGACTGCTAAATTGTTTTGAAGCCAGTACTTGTTTCATGTTCGACTTATGATTATACACAATAGTTAGACTCAGGCGCGCCGGAAGCAGTTTGGATGGGGGGGGGGGGGGGGGGCAAACATTGGAGGGGGCTCAAGATTAGACCATGCATATGTTACACAATATACACATACACACACACACACACACACACACACAACACACACACACACACACACACACACACACACACATCTATTATTTATATAGCCTATATATGTATATATATATATATATATATATATATATATATATATATATATATATATATATATATATATATATATATGTAAAGTGGCGTATGGTGGGTCGAAACGTGGGGGAACCATAAAGTCATTTTGACGGTCTGTATGCTTGTGCGTGTGTGCGTGAGCAATAATGGGACTACTATACATTACGGAATGTGATACATTCAACAACGCAGTCATTGAGAAACATTGTAAGTTTTCCTACATGGATTATGGAATGACGGTGTGAAGCGATCGACAAATTATATACTGTCAGCAACATAAGGTGAATGGCATAACAATAAAATGCGAGCGAGCGAAGCGAGCGAGCTTGAAAATTTTGATATTCTACAGTTCCAAAACTGGAGTTTTAATTGTAGCTACATATTTCGCTTTGAAATAAATGGGGGCGCATCGGGCGCAACTGCTGGCAATTATTGGCAGCAACATTAGGAGAATGGCATAACGATTCAATGCGAGCGAGTAAAGCGAGCGAGCTTGAGAATTTTGACATTTTACAGTCCCCAAACTCCCGTTTGTAGCTATATCTTTCGCTTTGGAAATTAAGGGGGAGGGGGCATCGGACGCAACTGCTGGCAATTACTGGCAGCAACATTAGGAGAGTAGCATAACGATTCAATGCGAGCGAGCGAAGCGAGCGAGCTTGAAAATTTTGACATTTCACAGTCCCAAAACTCCCGTTTGTAGCTATATTTATCTTTCGCTTTGGAAATTAAGGGTGGGGGCATCGGGCGCAACTACTGGCAATTACTGTCAGCAACATTACGAGAATGGCATAACGATTCAATGCGAGCGAGCGAAGCGAGCGAGCTTGAAAATTTTGACATTCTAGAGTCCAACAACTGCCGTTGTAGCTATGTTTTTCGCTTTAGAAATTTAGGGGGAGGCGCACGGGGCTCAACTGCTGGATGCGAGCGAGCGAAGCGAGCGAGCTTGAAAATTGTGACATTTTACAGTCCAAAAGCTGCCGTTTGTAACCATATTTTTCCCCTTTTATTCATATATATATATATACATATTTAGTTTATTTTATTTGTTTATTAATTTATTTTATTATCATTATTATTATTATTATTTTTTTTTTTTTTTTTTTTGGGGGGGGCTTTTTGGGGGGGCAAAAATGCGTTTTGCCCCCCCACTTTTTGGATTGGGGGGGGGGGGCGGCCGCCCCCCTGTCCCCCCCCCCCCCCCCCCCACTTCCGGCGCTATGGTTAGACTTCGCCAAGATTCACGTATTATTGTATATTGAATCATTCCCACCGACAAAACATGAGGAACAATCAGCTATTACATGTAAGTTACTCAGTATCAGCCAATATGCGATGGCTTGATATTGGTAGCAGAAATTTGAGCTTTCATCAAATGTCTTTACGTTTTGATTATGTAATTATAATCAATTTCATGTAGACATGAAGTTGATTAAATGATTATAATACATGAAATGTCATGTCTACATGAAATTTTCATGTAGACATGAACTTTTTTTTTTGCTTTTTGCGTATTATTCAAAAAGGCCTATATGTCCGATTT